>NC_079502.1:99845919-99897088 GCF_030052815.1 Hevea brasiliensis | reverse complement strand
GGAGCAGCTGGAGGAGGCGGGCCGGCTCTTCCCTTTGAGGAGGAGATCGAGCGGCCGTGATCGGCGGTCCGAAGGTCGGGCGGATCCTTGTATCTCCCGGGTTCATGGCCCGGTGTTTGAAGTAGTGCCGAACGCTTCATCTCCTTTATTTTCCGGGAAATCTCTCTCTCCTTCTTCCACTTCCTGGAACCTTCACCACCCGCCATACCTACACAAAAAAGAGGTCAGTGAGATCGCTAAGGTCTAAAGATCTGAGAAATAGAAAATACCGATGCCAAGATCAGAGAGCTGAAGCCCGCGCTTTTCGCCCGTGATCAACTCTATCGTCCAATGATGCAGCTCGGCAGTCACTGCATCTAAACAGGAGTACTTTTGAGTGGCAGCTTAATTCTTCAGCTCCATCACTATTAGGTTTTCCTCCTTGTTCAGGGTAATACGCTTAGGAATCAAGGGCCCCTGGTGCCACCAGCTACGGGGGAAGTCCTCGAAGCAGGTCGGATTTTTGCTCCTCAGAATAAAGAGGCGGTTCTTCCAATTCTTAAGGGAGGAGGGCTGATCAGTGAAGAGCCCGCAATGAGGCTTCGCCTAAAAGAACCAATGCTTGTCGTCCTTTCGGCGAGTTAGCCTGTGCAGTTCAGCGAACACCTTAGCCGTAGGTCTGATTCCCTTAGCTCGGCACAGGCCTCGGAAGGCTACCAAGATGCGCCACGAGTTAGGGTGAATTTGGGCGATGCACACTCGGTGGAATTTTAGGACCTCCTTGAAAAAGTCGTCCAGAGGGAACCGAAGACCAGCCTTTAACTGTTCCTCATATACCATCACCATGTCATTCTCTTCAAAGGAGTGATCGGCTCGGTGATCGCCGTGACACCGGATAAGTTCATATGAATCGGGCTCTATGTTGTACTCCTGGCTAAACAACTGCAGATCGGTTTCTTGCAAGATCGATGGCAGCTCGTCCATAGGAAGATTCTCCCTCCCTGAAGTAGGTGCATGCCTTGATGGTGCGATCCGCCCGGTGAGCGGAGACCCTAGGAGGTTACGGTTGTGCGCTCGGCCGACCACCTCTACTTCATCGACGACCATGAAACATGGACGGAAGGTGGGCTTGCCGCTCTCGACCTTGGCGCGCTCATTTTTAAGGAAAACAAAGAACTTAAAGCTAAAGAAGGATTAAAACCCTTACAGGAGCTTGAGCGAGTCGGAAGAGCTTGAAAAATCGGGAGAGTTTTGGAATTGCTCGCGATAGACAGAAAATGGCATAAGTAAGAAACTGGCTAACCCCTACCCCTATTTATACTCGTTCGAGCATTTAATGCTCACGATGTCCCAGGCAATGCATCGGTTAACGGGATTCGCAAGCTGTTCTGACACGTCTCTCAAATTCCATAAAGAGAACGGCTAATTAGAGATCGACATATTAAGATAAATGTTTGGTGCGGATCAATTAAGGGTTGTTGATTAGGAACCAGATTGGATAAACACATCGAGATCGGAAAATAATCAATGCAATAATAACAAGATGAGAATTGACTTTATTTCCAAAAATCGGATTACATCATTTGGGCGATCACTAGGGATCGGAATTATAGAATCGGAAGATGGGGATCGGCATGAGAGATCGGAATAGGAGCGTGGGAGGGTCGGAAGGCAAAAGAATAAGACAAATCCCAAATAACCGTCGTCGAATCGAGCGAGGTAGTTAAAGCGTGGCGACGAGATCTCCACTTTGCGCCTAAGAATCGCCCGCAATCTTGACAGTGCGGTATGTCATGGCAGTCTGTACATCCCAATCTCCACCGTCGATCTTACCAAGGACAAGCTCGGAGCCCTTGGATCAAAGAAGAAGACGACAAGACCAGCACCTTTCACTCCCGGCCCTCGGATCGCCTCGGACAAGAAGATTTGGGACCGTCAGATTGAAAGAAGAAAAAGACAAATATTCTGAAGAGTGATCTCAGCCATTCATTTTGGTTCTCTTCAATTCCTGAACATCCGATCATGTCCTTCGAAATCTTGACCCTCCATCTCCCTCAAAATAAATCCTGACCCTTCATGGGGAGCACCCGATTCCTATAAATACCTGCATGAAAAACTGTTCAAGGAACGGGCAAAAAAGAGGTAGTTATTATAGCGGAGGAACTCTGAAACTTCATTCAGTTTGTTACTCTGCTATTTAGAAGTGTTGATTAAAAGACTTTTGAAACTAGTTTTCTGAAGTGTTTTCTTGAAAAGGATTCTGAATACTGGAACTCTACATTTTTAGTTTGTTCATTATCCGGTCACACTCTCACTTTCAGCCCTTTATCATCTCTGTTTTCATTCCCATTGTCCAAGCTCAACTTCATTCCACTTGGTTTTTATCTTAATCTGATTGCATTTTAGCTAAGCACCCTTCAGTTTATGACGAACATCAGCCCTCAGGCTAATCAGTCCGCTGTCTTATCACTATTTGTCACCCCGTAGTTATTTCAATAGATTTGGCTCCTTACGGTAGAGCTCATATTCTTTTTTATTAGCTTACGTTTACTTTTCGCACTTTCTTTGTTCTTCTTACGTATGCGATTTTCTCCAAGTTCATTTTGTGCAAAAGAACCCCAAAGAACGTTACTCTTGAGTTATCTCTTTAATGATCAGTCCATCATTTTATTAATCTTCATCATTTCTGAATGCAAGTTTTCTAGCTCCTAATAGCGTGTAAGTGGTTGGGTAAAATGTAGGTAACTGCAATTTAAGGGTCTCTTTTAAAAGAAAGAGCCTGAATAACACGTCAGGAAAATAGCCAAACTATTAGGTGGCGTGAACGCAATTCGGCAAGATGCCATAAAGTGGAATAAAACCAAAGTAAACGAAACAGAATAGATCGGACATTAATAGGTATTGGTAAGATGACTACATGGAAGGTCGGTAAATCAAGTCTAGTATCCCCCGTTTAGTCATAAGGTATCAAGAAGCCTTATCCCCAGCATCTTTGAATGCCAGAATCCTTAGCTTTAGGCTCTTATGACATGTAGCTGAAATTAAAATTCGGGAGATCGGAAAAGTCCCTTTCAGGCTCCTGTTAATCTAAAAGAGATCGGAGGAGAGTTCTTATCCGGTCTCAACTCAAAATTTTAATAAATATTAAATAGAGATCGGAGGAGAGTTCTTATCCGGTCTCAACTCAAAATTTTAATAAATATTAAATAGAGATCGGAGGAGAGTTCTTATCCGGTCTCAACTCAAAATTTAAAATAAATACTCAAAAGAGATCGGAGGAGAGTTCTTATTCGGTCTCAACTCAAAATTTTAATAAATATTAAATAGAGATCGGAGGAGAGTTCTTATCCGGTCTCAACTCAAAATTTAAAATAAATACTCAAAAGAGATCGGAGGAGAGTTCTTATCTGATTCTCAACTCAAAAATTTTAATAAATATTAAATAGAGATCGGGGGAGAGTTCTTATCTGGTCTCAAATCAAAATTTTAAATAAATACCTAAAATAGATCGGAGGAGAGTTCTTATCCGGTCTCAACTCAAAATTTAAATAAATACTTAATAGAGATCGGAAGAGAGTTCTTATCCGGTCTCAACTCAAAATTTTAATAAATATTAAATAGAGATCGGAAGAGAGTTTTTATCCGGTCTCAACTCAAAATTTTAATAAATATAAATAGAGATCGGAGGAGAGTTCTTATCCAGTCTCAACTCAAAATTTTTAATGATTTAAAAGAGATCGGAGGAGAGTTCTTATCCGGTCTCAACTCAAAATTTTAACAGATATTAAAGAGTTCAGAGAAGAGTTCTTATCCGATTCTTAAATTAAATTTTAATAAAATATTCCTTTCAAATAAAATTAACACACAACAATAACTCACTAAGGTTGTCCCATTTACTTATGTATCTGGGTGATCCAAATTTAGTGAAAAATCAAATGTTCCTTTAGTCAAAAGGATTAACATGTCCATTCAAGCCATTCTAACTAATGCAAAGTTAAATCTACTTACCCTTATTAAGGGATGAGGTGGGGTGCCTAACACCTTCCCACTTGGATTCACGGACCAGAACCTAGAATCTCTGTCTTGAAGTGGTTTCATTTCAATTTATTTTCACAAATGGTTTTCTTTAGTTTCCCTCAAAACTAAGGTGGCGACTCCTCACTCTTTCCCACTTCGGTGAGGGTTCGTTCAGGCGACCGCAAAATCCCTTGCGACAGCTTGGCGACTCCGCTGGGGAGATTACCCCGGTCTAGAGGTCTAAAAAGTAGATTTAATTTTCCAATCAAATTATAGTTAGGTGGGCTCACCTGGCGATACTTTACGTGTTAATTTTTGTTTATTCCTACTAACTGTTCTGCTTGTTTTACTTATTTTATCCCCTACAGTGCTCTTCGTTTCGAAAAAAAAAGGAAAAAGGAAAAATGGAAAGAATGAAATCCCCCTGAATTGGGAAGAGGTAAAGGTGTCCCTTCACACACTGAACACTCACACGATGTCCTCACACACTTCGGTCCTATACCCGGGCTTTCTTACCCTATTAGGAAAGTAGGAGGGGGTCATGTAGCGGTACCCGTGGGTTTTACCCCGTTAGTATCCGTGAAGGCTTCTGCTCAGATTGAAACTCGTTCTATCCACTGTGATACTCGTGGAATTTTTCCGATAATGTCATGGTTATAGAATGGGGCTCTACTGTTACAGTAGGGGCAATTTGGGAACCTGTGGCTTTTAGAAAATTAGACCTTGAGCTAAACTATCACAATAGCTGAAAGCCGTAGTGAGCTACCTTATAAGATAGAACTATCCAATTAGATAGCACTCATCCGGTATCAGGAGTCTCCCTATGCTAGGACAAAAGGGGCATACTTACTCTTACTCTGTTCTTCTTTAATTTCCTTTTGTTCGTTTTTGTGAGGGTAATCTTGAATTCTACTGAAACACCTACACATTTTCCTACTTTGATAAATGTGTATGTGTCACCCTGCCAACAGTATGATTCAAAATTACCCAAATTTTTCTTGCTAACGAGTTTTTCCGCAGGCATCACCAATCCAAGAGGGTTCGTTCAGGCGATCGCAAAATTCCTTGCGACGTCAATCAACATCAATACCCATCAAATTCATGTGAAAACAATTCAAAGCTCTTTAATCACCATGGATGCCAAAATTAGGTTCCTCAAATAATTCATCAACAACAAAAATTCTCCCATAAATCAACTACCCACAACATCCTTTCAAAGTTTAAGGAAGCAAGAATGGAAAATACACACTTACCACCTTTGAGGCTTGACCAAATCTTAACCAAAACCTTTCTTTCTTGCTTTCTACATGCTTCCCATAGTGTGGAGAATAACTTTAGTGAAGGGAGTATTGAAGGATCATGGCTTGATGATGGAAGTCTTGAGCTCCATGCAAGGTGCGGCCATGGAGGAAAATGAGAATTCACTTTCGGCAAGGTAATGAGAAGGTTGAAGATGAAGTGAAAAATGGCTGATTCATGTCACTGAGTAGTCTTATATCTGTCCACTAACGTCCCACTAAGTCCCATTAATTATCAATTAACATTATAATAATCCAAAGTTATCTTAATTGCCATAATGCCCTCATAATTCCTTTAATTACATTATGTATTATATTTCTTATTTTCATGGCATTTTCAAAGTTTAATACTACTTATTTTTAATAGACATTTAGGCCAAAAGTCAACTCGGGGTGTCAATTGACCAAAATGCCCCTATTCGGGTTGCATTCTCGATTTTTCGATAACACCAAGTTTTGTCGTTTTCTCGATTTCTCGTCTTTCTTTGTACTAATTAATTAATTTATCTTTGATATTTCTAATGACATTTATACTTCAATAGACGTTTATTTATGTCTTAAAAATATTTTTCAGGGTTCTCCGCGGTCCAGGGTTAGTCAACGGTCCACGCCTTAACTTCCCAATGCGGTCACCCATTGCTATGGTTTTCGGCTCGTTTAACTTGGTTACATTTCATTGCTATTATTTTTCCTTTGTTTTTCTTGTATTTTTTTCTTGTATTT
Source organism: Hevea brasiliensis (assembly GCF_030052815.1). Classification (NCBI taxonomy): domain Eukaryota; kingdom Viridiplantae; phylum Streptophyta; class Magnoliopsida; order Malpighiales; family Euphorbiaceae; genus Hevea; species Hevea brasiliensis. The sequence goes on along the minus strand of NC_079502.1, from coordinate 99,891,071 downwards.
CATTATTTTATGTCTCCTCACCCATATTTAAGTGTAGTTCTAGGCATTCTAGCTGTCCGGACAGACACTGGTCATCAGAACAGTAGAACGCACTACCAAACATAGGGGTGTTACATGCATAACTTATGCAGCTTTCAGGTCTCATTTTTTGCCATTTTTCTTTTCTGCCGAAACCTGCATAAGCTCTTGCATAACTTATGCAATCCTGCATAACTAAATTTTTTCTATTTCATTTCTTACTGAAATCTGCATAAGGGTGTGCATAACTTATGTAATTCTGCATCACCACAATTTTTGCCATTTTCTTTTTTGCCAAAATCTGCACAAGAGCGTTCATAACTTATGCAATCCTACATAACCAAATTTTTGCCAATTTTCATTTCTGCCGAAACTTGCATAAGTGTGTGCATAACTTATGCACTCTTGCATAACTTCAAATCCTGCATTTTCATTTCTGTCGAATTCTGCATAACCAAGTGCACAGCTTATGCACTATTGCATAAACAAATTTTCTGGGATTTTCATTTTTGCCGAAAATTGCATAAGAACCTGCATAACTTATGCACACCCATTCTCCCCTTATGCACAAATTCGCACGTCCTATGTAAATCAAAATTTTCGGCACACCCCACTTTACCACCTCCCACTTCCCGTCATTACTGTTCACATCCTTCTCATTTCTCTAGGCATAAATCCCTCACGCCACACCCTTTTCGCCCACCGATACCTAACTTCCCCTCTATCTCTTTTATTTTCTTCTTTCCTACACCATTCCCACCATCGTCGACCACCACCATAGAAATCCCTTCCCCTCAAAGCTCTCCTCTCCAAGTCATGCCCCTAGCAATGCAAGCCCCTAATCCCGATTCTCCTCCACAACAAACCCCTCCACCTCCTCCTACATCCACCTATAAAAGGAGAATCCGGTCTAAATCAACCCGACCCATGGCCTTTGCACCACCTCTCGCAAAACGAAAAGACCCACCTGCTACTCCACTTTCAGAGCCTACACCCAAAAACCCCAGAACTTCAGCTTCCACATGACAAGGGTTGGTGTTTCTACCTCTACCCCACAAGCCAAATCTCCCTCCTCTAGCAAGAAGCAACCTTCAACAGTGGCAACACAGGTATCCAAACTACCTTGGCCCCTTCCTAATGCAACCCATAAGGTAATGTTTAAGAGGCTAAAGGATAGAAAAGTGCAACCCACTAGGTACATTTCTGCAGATGCCCTCCAATCTGTTGATTTATTTGATAATGTTGTTGCCTACCTTGATGGTGTAGGTTGGATGGAATTTGTGCATAAACAAGAACTAGTTTATCCAGCCCTAGTTTTGGAATTTATTTCCTTATTTTCTGCTACTATGAAATTGCATGAAATAGATTACAAGCCAACTATGAAATTTAGGTGCTTGGGGCAAAATAGAGAGCTATCATTAGACCAATTTCACAGTATCTTTGGGTTTGCTATTGATGGAATGTTTAGGGTCCCATATACAGGCATAGAGGTAGCAAGTAAAAGTGTTTGGAATGCTGTTCAGTTTTGGAAAAGTATTATAAACCAATCTCAGGGTTTTTATGCTGGCAGATCCAAGACCTCCCAAATAATAGACCCAGCACTTAGATTTATCTATTGGCTTATTACTAGCACTATCTTGGGCCGAGAGACTAGTTCTAGTGCTGTTGGAAGATCTAACTTGTTCATGCTATGTTGTGCTTTTCACAAAGTCAAAATATCTCCTGGTTACTTCTTTTATGAACATGTGTTGCACATTGCTACCAAATCTATAAGTGATACAGTCATGGGTGGGCTCATAACTGTTATAGCTAAACATTTTGGTTTTGATCCGGAAGAGCATCCTCTACCAGCACTTTCAAACACTCTATATTTTGATGCTACTCACTTATACAAGACTGGATTCAGTTTGCTACCATTTAACACTGCATAACCAGTAGCAGATACATATCCATCTGCACAACCAGAGGCACAACCTGCACCAGCAGTCCAATAGCCTTCTGCTGAACCTGCACCACCTACTCAATCTGCACAGGATACCCCAGCAAAATCTGCACAGCCAACACCATCTGCAGCTGGACCCTCTTCCTCCACAGCACCTCCTCCCTTCAACACTAAAGCCTTTTTCACTTATCTTCAGAGGCTTAGTGATGATGTATATTTTATGGATAGGAAGTTTGAATCTGGTCTTGATAACCTTAAGGATCGTCATGATCAACTCTTTGATCTTATTATGGAAATCAAAGACAAGCAGAAAGAGTTAAAAGAGATGATGAAGCAGCTCATGACTTTTCTGGGTATGCCACCTCCACCTCCATCACCTCCTCTAGAACCACCCCTTCAACAACAGCCAGCTCCATCCAGTCCTCTAGTAGCACCTTTGGACAAGGGCAAGACTATAGAATTAGATTAGTTTCTATCTTGCTCTTGTTCAACTTCTAGGAGCTTTTCCTTTTAGATGTGCTGGAACAATTTTAATCTGTCTTGAATTCTATTTTCTTGAAATACAATTGGATGGCTATTCCATTGGTTTTTCATTGCTTCTCATTGCCTTTGCTGCCCTTTGTGCATACTTGTCAATACATTGTATATATTTACATACCTCTACTAATGTTTGCAAGTTTTTCCTTCATATATCATTATGCTGCAGCTTTTCAATATACTGCACAGGCTGTGAAACTCCTTATGCAAATGTTCTGCATAGCCTGTGCAGTCCCTTATGCAACTCATGCCATACTGCACAGCTTATGCACTCTCCTTATGCACCTGTTCTGCAAAGTATTTATTCTGCATAACTTGTGCAGCTTTCTTATGCATCACCATCATCTTTTGAATTCACATTTTAGATGCTAAAACACTACTCTATACCAAGTAACTCTTTCTTTTTGCTTTTAAATTTAACTATTCCTGGTTATTCCTCTTTGCTTTGAGTTTTCATGCTGCACTGCCTTAGACATTGAGGACAATGTCCAATTTTGAGTTTGGGGGTGTGCATTTTAATTTTTGCTATATTTTTCACATTTTGAGTATAGGAACATCTCATCCCATTCCATTTATATATATATTGTAAATATTTTACATACACATCCATACATACATATACAAAACACATTTACACACACATTATACATCACTTAGAAATTTTACACATTGCATACAAATAGATTTCTTTTATTTAGTTAATGCATTGCTCATTTTTAGGAATCATGCATCATGAAATAAAATCTTTTGCCAAATCCCTTGAGTAATGAGAAGTTGCCTATGAGAGTGATTTGACTTACCTTAAGTTGGGTTTGTGGATTGAAAGTTTCCTAAGAGGTGCAAAGTTTTGAAGTGTTTAAATATGAATGAATATAGAACAAAAATTAAAATAAGAAAGGGAAACAAGGAAAGTTCAGAAAAATTTGGGTTACCTCCCAAAAAGCGCTTGTTTATAGTCTTTAGCTGGACTTTGCTTTTATCTTTCATGGTCTATCCGGAGGGTTTTCGAAGGTGCAATTGACTCCCTTCTCTATGGGTTCTCCTTGAAAGTAAGGCTTCAGCCTTTGCCCATTGACTTTAAATGCGCCTGAGGTTTCGCTCCACACTTCTACTGCTCCATGTGGGAAGACTTGAGTTACCTTAAAAGGTCTGGACCATCTTGATTTCAACTTCCCAGGAAAGAGTTTCAATCTGGAGTTGAACAACAGGACAAGATCCCCTTCTTTGATTTCCTTCCTCGAGATGTGCTTGTCGTGCCTCTTCTTAGCCAAAAAGCCACCCAACTAATCCTTTAGATATTGGAGTGTTTAGAGGGAGTTATTGGATATAAGGTAGTCAAATGATGTCTCACCAATCCTAGAATAAATTTTCTAAACCTTTTAAGGCGAAATACTAGCTTGTACTTGAAAAGAGAGATGATTAGGCATTCTTTGATTTAAACCTTCTCATTTTAAACCTTTGGCCTTTTCCCTAATTAAAATTAACCCTTGCAAATCCCTTTGAGCCTTTGTATTCCTAATTTTTCTTGAAACTCTTATTGCTACCTAGCCAATGAACCAAACACTCCAACCCTTTTCATGAGAATAATTATTTATAATATTGGGTACACTTTATATTCATATTAAAAAAAATAAAAAAAAAGAAAAATAAAAAGGAAAAAATATATAATAATGAAAGGGAGAAGAAATGCTTGTTATCTTGTAAAAATGCTAGTATACATGCTTTTCACTATTGTCATTCAAATTGAAAGAAATCCACCCAAAGTAATTAAAGGAAATGAGTTTGGGGGTGGCATTTTTAGGGACAATCATCAAGAGAAAATACAAGATACAAGTTTAAAGTATCAAAGTGTCCCTCCATTTTATGTATTTTGTAAAATATGCTAGCACCTGAAAATTCTCATTGTATATTTCTCTCCTCTTTATATATATAAAAAAAAAGAAAGAAAAAAAAAAGAAGAAAAAAAAAAGAAGTGTACCTTATGTTTTCAAGATTGAAAATATTCTCATGCTTTGAATCCTTTTTACCCTTATTCTTCTTAACCTCATTTTGAACCCCATGGCCCCATTACATTCCTAAAAAGACCTTTGATCTCTTGATAGTACTTGCTACATTAGTGGAGATAGGGGTAGGAAATTTGCTTATGGGATTGGAAATTAATTCATTCACTCATTAAATTCCATCATTCTATATAGAGACACTTTGGCTATTGATTATTCTAGAATTCCTTTTGAGCATGACTTTCTCTTTTGATTGGTTGGTTTGGGAATTTTGGATGATAATTGACTTGATGGCTAAGCGGTGAAAGCTTGGATAAGCATTAGATTCTTTGCATCTTGAAGGATGGGTATATGGATTGTTGGTATGGCTAAAGGTATGTTAAGTTACTTTAATAGGTGATTTTCATAGCTCATTGGACAAGGCACCCAAAAAAAAATGCGTTATATTTTAAAGTTTGCTTGAGGACAAGCAAAGATTTGAGTTTGGAGGTATTTGATACATGCATTTTGCATAGTCATTTAGGTTTAATTTCATAGCCATTTTATTTATTTGTTAGTCACTTTTAGCTAATTTTATTAGTTATTTAGATAGTTTTTCATGATTGTCAATTTTTGGATTAATTTGTAATTTTACTTTGTTTTATAGGAAAAATGGCATTTTGAGGGACTAAAAAAGAAATTTTGCCAATGAGGAGTGATTTCTACAGCCAAAGATATCAAAAAAAAGTTTGAAAGTTGAAGTATGCAGTGGCCAAATTGGGCATAACTTGCCGCATAAGTTGTGCAATTCTGCACAGGGAGAAGAAGCAATTTTTCCATTCCTGCTGAAATCTGCATAAGTCACTGCATGACTTATGTAGACTTATTCCTTCCTAATGCAGCTTCACACAGAGGGCCCAAAAACCTACCGAAAACTACATAAGGAACTGCATAACTTATGCAGTCCACATATGCAATTTCATAGAGTCTTCATAATGAGCTGGCAAAAGATTCCCTCATGAAAACTACACCTCAAACACACCATTTTAGGGCTACTTGTCAGAAAAAGATATAAATAGGCCCTTATCTCATTTTAGAAAAGAGGAGGAGACAAAAAAAAAAGGGAGTAGCAACAAGGGAAGAGTTAGAAAACAGAGCAAAAATATCACCTCTCCATTTCTAAACCAGATTTGGAGTTTTCTTCCTTTCTTCCCTATTTCCTACCTTTCTTGTATTGGGTTTCTTAGTTCTTAGCTTAGATTTAAGATTTATTTCGATTTTAACTCAGAATTTATTATAAATATTATGGATAGTGAGTAGTTTTCATTAGATTCTGGAGTTGGGATGTAATATTTGAGATATTTTTTGGATTTTGATTGGGTATTCCATATTTTGTGATTTTAATGAAGTTTTATTCATTTTTTGTGTGCTCAATGACATGCTTGGTATAGAATCCCATTAAGTATTGTTCTTAATCCATGGTTGAAGCACCGAAAGGAGAAAACCTTGAGATAAATAATCAAGAAATTAGACTTAATTAACTTAGATCTAGAAATAGACTAACGATTAAGAGGATTTACAGATTAATCAAGGAATTTAATGGGTCTCGATTAATTTTAACTCCACGAAAGTAGGATTAGATTGATTAAGATACTCTTTGTCCCACTCGAAAGAGTATTTAAAGGATTTAAGAATTAATCTCCTTAAAATCCGTAAATTCCATAAGATTGGGTAACCAATTTAAAAATCCCAAAATAGCTTGAATATGAACTCTCAAACTCCGGAATCGCCTCTTTTATCATTGTTAATTTCTAATCAAATTTAATTACTTGTCATTTTAAATCTTGCCATATTTCAATTTACTTATTTTAATTTGATACAAATATAGTTAAATTATTACATTGTTGAATAGATTATTAATTTTGCTCATATAGATTTCACACTCCAATTTCTATCAATTTATTGCTTTAATTTCAAAACTAGTTCAAATTAGTCAATTTTTATATCAAAAATTCGATCATTAACACAACTCTCCGTGGGAACGATATCTTTTCTATATTACTTGTAGGACCCGTGCACTTGCGGTTGGACCACATTAATGACCATTAAAAAAAACTTATAGCCATTTTATATATATATATATATATATATATATATATATATATATATATATATATATATATATATAGACACACACACGCCATGCATAATACGCTAATTACTAATAAAGATGTTTAGTCAATACTTCACGTGAAATAATTATAGTTTAATTCTAGTTTATATAAAAAATTATAATGAAATTCTATTAATTACTTCTAGGTTAGAACTTAGAAGGGATAAATTCCCCATTCTTTACTAATGAGTTTTAGTCAATCTTCAGACTTGTAAACTCTCAAATATAAGTAGAAGAAAAAAACAGTCCATCTCTCCCCCATTTTTTTCGCCATTTGAATGTCTCAACGAAGCCAATAGAGAGCTAGCCAACTAAGAATTAATGAAACTTTACAAAATTTACATTTTTATTTAAAAAAAAAAAAGAAAGAGTAGCGAGCCGAGATAGGATCAAGCAATACTATTTAGTAAAAGGAGTGAAATTCTGCGGTTTGTTTTTATTTAGTAAATAATTAACCATACACCAAAGCTAATTACAAGGCAAACAACCAAAGACCAAAATCACATCCCATTTTGCTAGTTACTTCAAGAGTCTATAAAAACCAGAAGCTAGCTCTTGTTGATTCACAAAGCAAATCCTTAGTTTAGTTCTACTAGTTCAAAGTTCAGACACATCCATCAACTAATCATAAACAATGGCATCAGTTTGGAAAACGCAATGTTTGTTGATTGCTCTCTTGATCTTCATTATGGCTGATCTAGTCTCGTCTCGAAAGCTATATCTCCATGATCAGTCTTCATCCATGCATGAGAGACATGAGCTGTGGATGAAAAAATATGGAAGGGTTTACAGGGATAAGGCAGAGAAAGAAAGACGCTTCGAGATATTCAAGCACAATGTTAAGTTCATAGAGTCCTTTAATGCTGCAGGGAATAAATCCTACAAGCTCAGGATTAACAAATTTGCAGACTTATCCAATGATGAGTTCAAGGCTTCCCATAATGGATACAGGAGGTCGGAACAGACAAGATCAGTGAAAGCAACCTCATTTAAGTATGCAAATGTGACCGGTTTGCCTGCTAGCATGGACTGGAGAAAGCAAGGAGCTGTTACCCCTGTCAAGGATCAAGACGACTGTGGTATGGCACAGGAAAACTCACATTAATTATTTTCACTTACATGATTCTTTCTTTGTCATTTGACTCTGATTAAGGCTCGAATTTGAAACCTCTCTTATTGATGCGCACCATGGTTATTAATTTTGTACAGGGTGTTGCTGGGCTTTCTCAACTGTGGCAGCCATTGAGGGGATCCACAAGATAACTACAGGTAAATTGATCTCTTTATCCGAGCAAGAGCTTGTAGATTGTGACACTAAAGGTAAGGATGAAGGCTGTAATGGTGGTTACATGGAAGATGGATTCAAGTTCATAATGGAAAACCAAGGCATCACCAGTGAAGCTAATTATCCTTACAAAGGAACTAATGGAACTTGTAACCCCAACAAGGAGGCTTCCCATATTGCTAAGATCACTGGCTATGAAACGGTTCCTGCTAACAGTGAGGCATCACTGATGAAGGCAGTAGCACAGCAACCTGTGTCTGTCTCCATTGATGCTGGCGGATTGTCTTTTCAGTTCTACTCTTCAGGTGTTTTCAAAGGAGAATGTGGAAACATCCTAAACCATGGTGTAACAGCAGTAGGGTATGGTAGTACCAGTGATGGAACCAAATATTGGCTTGTCAAGAATTCTTGGGGCGCAGATTGGGGTGAGCAAGGATACATAAGGATGCATAAAGATGTATTTGCTAAGGAAGGCTTGTGTGGAATTGCCATGGATTCCTCTTATCCGACTGCCAATGCTTAACTAAAATAATATGTTATCTTAGGAAAAAAAAAAAAAAAAACCCTTCAAAAATACATGTTTCTCATTTCATGTTGGTGAATCTGTACACTTTTAAGTCTTGTGTTTCAAAATTTTTGTCATTCAGGTCTGCTGTGTTTTGTTTAGCAAGGCTTGCTCCCTCATGTCTTGGTCTGTTTTTTATCAGTATTCAGAGATTTGATACACTTTTTTGTCAGGTTTTTTCACTTAGCATTATTGGTTCTAGGTTGATTATTATGAGGAGACCTATCGGTCGGGGTATAGTTGAACCTTTGATGCTAAGTTTTTTCTGACCTATTAATAAAAATTTTGGTTATCAAAAAAAAATGTACACTTTTAAGTGTGAATCATGTATTTTATATTGCAATAATTATATTTTTTAATCATTTCCAAAAAAAAAATGACAAAAAGAAAAGTGTAAATATCCATTTCTAATTGTATATAATGAAAATTTGTAAAAATTTGGGTTATGGATTTGATTGATGTGCATGGAATGGAAGATCACATCTGCATTATTAATTTATCAGGTATGAGAAAATAGTATACAAATTAATTGTTAGAAGGCAAACTCATTTTGCTATTTCCAAATAAAAGCACTTGGAATGTCCTCAATTTTTGGTTTATACATAAGAAAATGACTTAAAAGTTTAATTACACTCCGGTATTAATTGAGAAAGTTAAATTTAGTTATTTTTAATTTTTTGTTTAATTTAGTTTAAAATTTTCAAATTAAACTCAATTTAATCCAAAAATTAAAAAAATCAAGAAATTGAGTTTCTTGATTTTTTAATTTAAATAAAAAAAATAAAAAAGTTTACTCCCAAAATTAAGAAATTAAACTTCTTAATTTTTTATTTAAATCAAGAAATTAAAAAATTTAGCCTATAAATTTTAATTTTTGAGCTAAATTAAGATTACATTAAAACTTTTAGATTAATTTAAACAAAAAATTGAAAATAAACTAAATTAAAATTTTTCAATAAATACAAGGTTTAAGTCATTTTGCCATAATAAATTTGCTCAATTACTAGTCATGTGTTGGAAAAATCTTGTTCTTGAGTTGAGACTACATCTATATATACTTAAAATTTATTTAAAAACATGAATTTTATTACAAAATTAAATTGAATTTTTACATAAGAATCATTACAGTGTGAATGTGATTATGTTAATTATAATTGTCCAACTTTAAATATTATTAATTCTTTCTTTTACATTTTACCATTAAGTGGCAATTTTTACTTGGTTTTATGTAATGTGTCATTACATTGCTAAATTCACATTTTCCTTGAGTAATTAATTGGACAGATTAGCCACTAACTGTAGGAGATTAACTTTAACTTTTAATTAACTATATTAATTATATACAGGGCTATATTAGTCTCCTAATGCTTTTTCTGAAGCATAAGCAAGATCCACGTTCAATTAGTCTTATATATTACACCTGTGTCCAACTGTGATACTATGGAGAAATCTTTGAGACACCATAATCTTCTTAGCCCCAAACCAATAAAAATTTTCATTTTCTCACTAATATAATAAATCATTTAAGTTCATACTAATCATCGAATTTTAAATGAACAATTAAGATTTTAATATTTAATTAAAATTTAGGCTAGTTTAAAATAAAATTTTGATCATTAATTTATACTTTCCCTAGGCACATTAGAATTCTCAAATCAAGAGTCAAAATCCCAGTTGGAGCAGTCCCTTTTCTCTCTCTTCTTTCTCCCAAAAATTTCTTCTCTCCTTTGTTATTCTTCCTCATTTTCTCTCTTTTCACTTTTTTTACTCTTCTCATTATGCACTATTTTACCACTTCTCAATGTAATGGCATGACATTGCTCCCTTGGGTTTTTTGTCTGACTAGTGTCACGACCCGACCTATGAGCCGGACCGGTACTAGAACCTGAGTCAGCCTAAAGCCCCCGAGGCCCGTAGTAAGCCTAACTATTCATTTATTTAACTCTAAGGCCCATTTGGGCCCAATTTCAAGAAATCAACCGGACAGAGTCCGGCCATAAAGTGGACCTTTCAACGGCGAGTTTTTGGCTCACCCGACCTGTAAACAAAATATATCATCAATTGGGGAGCTCAGCTCACCCTCCACATACTCATATCAACATAAAGATAAATGGGAGCTCAGCTCCCTCATCCAGTCCATCAAACATGCATATAATAATTTTACAGGTCCACATAACAATTTATATTACAGACCCGAATCATTTAAATATTTCTAACACATGCGGAAATTCTAGGAGTAAATAAAATTACACAAATATTGATAAACAACCTGCGAAGGAGAAAAGCAGGTTAACCACAATAAAATCCTCCTGTAGCCTGAAAAATATTGAACAGGAGTGAGCGTTCGACTCAGAGAGTAAAATATCAATTTTAACCATAATCTCTATAACTATCTAAAATTAATGCACCCTGTAGAGTGAAATATAACACCAGCAATAATTTCACATCATAACATCAAAAAAGTAATTTGGAGCACTCACACACCCAATAATATCAATCATAATATATGGGAGCTGATCCCTATCTGACTCTCTTAATTCCAAGCTGTGATGAAGAACTATTTCGGACTTCCACTTAATAACCAAATCGGGGTCCCAGCGAAGAACTCAAGCCGTGTCTACCCCGAAGGACAGGGTCCCAGCGAAGATCTCAAGCCCTATCTACCCATCTTATCCATAGTCCACACCACATCACACGCACACCAACGCACGCACACTGCTCCAAATTATCACAACAACATACATGGCACTTTCATAGTTATGAATGCAACATAAATCGTGCCTAAAGTTTATCTACATAGATATATGCATATAAGTGATGCATGGGCATGCTTGAACATATAATAATAGTGAAATTACAATTAAAATTAATATTTTACTCACAGACTTGACAACGGTCACTATGGCTGCTAGGCGGAGGAAGAAGGCTGTCCCGGCTCACCTGACAATTACATTATAATTATTTAATACAAATGACTCAATACAATCAAGAAAAGACCAAATACGTCCTAAGTCGTGCCGAAAATCCGGCAGAGTCTCCCCTATACCTAGGACCTACCCAACCTACAAAAGGGCTCAAAACACACTTCTAAATCCACAATCCATATATCCACAATTCAATCACATCACACAGCCCCTCCTGGGCCCATCAAATCAGTCATCCATCACAATATGTAAAATTTCAATTTAGTCCTTATAATTAATCATTTTTGCAAAAACTACCCAAACAAGCTCTAAAAATTCTGAAACTTTGCTCCGCGGTCCTTAGCAATATTACTAGGCTATTGCAAAAAGAATCAAAATTTTCTGAGCTACCACGAATATTTTATAGATTTTTAATCCTATTTAAGCACTAGAAAATTATGAAAAGCAAGGTTCGGGTTTACCTTTGCCGATTCTGACTCCGGGGATGCGCTCGGGACGTCTGACAATGGGGGGCAGCCAAAACCTCGGTCCAATTCGGAGACTTTTCCGGTAACGGGTCTGTCTGGCCGGAAATTCACAGACCCGGTCAACTGTCGAATTTTCGCGAATTGAGGATACCTACACGAAGCCCACAACACGGGGGTTAGTACATAAATTTTTTAGAATTTTCTAAGCTCATTTAATGCTCGGAAAGACACTGCGAAGTTTCACGGGACCCATCGAAAAACGGTGTCGAAAAAATTCAAAATTTATGTCGCTGCGAAGCTCTCGACGAGTGGAGCGCTCTGGTACTCTCAGTTTTCTCGTGGGATTCACGGTTTGCGAGAAATCTAGCCCGAAAGTCAAAATGGGCTAAAATTTCCCGGATAAAAATTGGACAAACCGCTCGATGGATTTCGGTGTTCTTTGTGTCTATGGAAAGCTCTCGACAAGTAGATGAGTTTAGGCACAAGACCCGATCCAATTGGTGGCCGGATTTTGGCCGGGAAGTAGAACGGTCGCGCGCTCGGGTCGCTCCACTTCGGGCGCCGTTTTCCGGCGTTCCAGGCAGCGGCCGACCGTGGGGGAGGGGTGAGGCGGCGCGCCGACGAGCTAGGTTGGCAGGGGAGGCGGCGGCGCGGCAAGGGGAGGAGGGAGGAGAGAGAAAAAGAGAGAGAAAGGGAGAGGGGTCGGACGCGCGCGGGGAGGAGGAAGAAAAAGAAGAAGACCGGTCCGATTAAATCGGTCCGATCTGGTCCGATTCGATTCGATCGGTTCGATTCAGGATACAAAATTTTAGATTTTTACTCTGCCTCGAGACCGAAAACGAGATCCAAAAATTCCGAAAAAATTTCGGAAAACTCAGAAAAATTCGTAGACTCCAAATATATTTTTAGTTTTGCCACGTGGTCTTTAAATAAATTTTTAAAAATCATCAAAGTTTATATTTTCAGAAAATCGAAACTTTAAATAAATTTTTAAAAATCATCAAAGTTTATATTTTCAGAAAATCGAACCCGATTTTTAAAATCTGAAAAATCTCAAATAATTTCTTAAAATTTAAATAAAATTAAAATATCAATAATACTCATAAAATAATAAAATTTAAAATTTTGGGGTGTTACATTCTTCCCCCCTTACAGAAAATTCGTCCTCGAATTTTACACAAGGCAGAATAAAGTACAAGATTACACATTGAACAGATAAGGGTACTTGCTACGCATGTCCAGTTCTGACTCCCAGGTACACTCTTCCACCGACTGGCTCCTCCACAAAACCTTAACCATAGGGATCTGTTTTGATCTTAGCTGTCTCACTTGGTAGTCCACTATGGCTACAGGTTGCTCCTCAAATGTCAAGTTCTCTTTTAGCTCTATTACATCCAGCTGTAGTACATGAGAAGGATCTGGAATGTATTTCCTGAGCATGGAGATGTGAAATACGGGATGAACGTGAGAAAGGTTGGGTGGTAGCTCCAACCGGTAGGCAACTGCTCCAACTCTATCAGTAACCTCAAAAGTTCCAATATACCGAGGTGTCAACTTGCCCTTCTTTCCAAATCTCATGACTCCTTTCATCGGAGAAACCTTCAGGAATACGTAGTCGCCTACTGCAAACTCCATATCCCTTCGTCTGGGATCTGCATAACTCTTCTGCCTACTGAAAGTTGTTTTTAATCGTTCCCTAATTAAAGGGACTACCTCTGAAGTGTACTGCACTAAGTCTACATCATGTACCTTTGCTTCTCCCATTTCCGTCCAACACAGAGGAGACCTACACTTTCTTCCATATAGTGCCTCATAGGGTGCCATCCCTATCTTTGGAATAATCTTGTTGTTGTAGGCAAACTCCACCAAAGCTAGCCGATTATCCCATTGACCTTCAAAATCCAAAACACTCATGCGAAGCATGTCTTCCAGTGTTTGGATTGTCCTTTCGGACTGTCCGTCTGTCTGAGAGTGGAAAGCAGTACTAAAGTTCAATTGTGTGCCAAGTGCCTCCTGCAACTTTCTCCAAAACCGTGAAGTGAACTGGGGCCCTCTATCAGATATTATGGAAGCCAAAATTCCATGCAATCTGACTATTTCTCGAATGTAGAGTCGAGCGTATTGTGCCACAGAATATGTAGTCTTCATAGGCAAGAAGTGAGCTGATTTGGTTAGGCGATCTACAATTACCCATATCGAATCATATCCTCGCGTGGTACGAGGCAACCCAGTCACAAAATCCATAGTAATCATTTCCCACTTTCATTCTGGGATAGGGAGCTCTTGCAACTTCCCTGACGGTCTCTGATGTTCAAACTTCACCTTCTGACAAGTCAAGCACTTAGACACAAAGTCTGCTATGTCTCTCTTCATGCCATTCCACCAATAGCTATCCTTCACATCATGGTACATCTTGGTGGAGCCTGGGTGGACACTGTACAGTGTATAGTATGCCTCTCGCATGATTTCATCTCTGAGATTGTCCACATCGGGTACACATATCCTAGAACCTTACACTAGGGCACCATCATTGGCAAATTCAAACTCTCCACCTTCACCCTGTTGTACTCTTTCTATGATTTTCATCAATTGTTGGTCTCTGTGCTAGGAAACTCTAACTCTGTCTCTCAAGTCTGGCCTCACTGAAAAATGAGCCAACAATACCCCCTCATCCGACAGATCTAGGATTAAACCTTGATCCATCAACTCATGTACTTCCTGAATCAAAGGTCTCTTCTCTACTGAAATGTGCACCAAACTGCTAGAAGATTTTCCACTCAAAGTATCTGCTACAACATTGGCCTTCCCAGGGTGGTACTGGATGGTGCAATCATTGTCTTTCAGAAGCTCCATCCATCTCCTCTGTCTCAAGTTTAAATCCCTTTGTTGGAAGATGTACTTCAAACTCTTGTGGTCGGTGTATATCTCGCACACTTCACCATACAAGTAGTGTCTCCAGATTTTTAGTGCAAAGACTACAGTCGCCGTTTCCAAATCATGGGTGGGGTAGTTCTGCTCATGCCTCTTCAACTGCCTTGAAGCATAAGCCACTACTTTTCCATTCTGCATCAAAACACACCCTAGGTCAACTCTGGAGGCGTCACAGTACACGGTGTATCCTTCACCACTTATAGGTAGTGTCAACACAGGGGCGGTGGTTAGACACTCCTTAAGCTTCTGGAAGCTCTTCTCACAGTCATCTGTCCAAATGAATGGAACATTCTTCCGAGTTAACTTAGTTAGGGGAGCCGCTATCCTAGAAAAATCTTGGACAAAACGCCTATAGTAGCCAGCTAGACCCAAAAAACTTCGTACCTCAGTGACTGTTGTAGGCCTAAGCCAATCAGTTACAGCTTCAATTTTCTTGGGATCCACTTGAATACCTTCACTAGAAACCACGTGTCCCAAGAATAAGATGCTTTCTAGCCAAAATTCACATTTTGAAAATTTGGCATACAACTGGTGCTCCCTCAAAGTCTGCAACACCATCCTCAAGTGCCACACGTGTTCCTCCTCGGTCCGAGAGTATACCAAAATGTCATCTATGAATACGATGACAAAACGGTCCAAAAATGGCTTCAACACCCGGTTCATCAAGTCCATGAAGGCTGCTGGTGCATTAGTGAGTCCAAAAGACATCACCAAGAACTCATAATGACCATATCTTATCCTGAATGCCGTTTTGGACACGTCCTCATTCCTGATTCTCAACTGATGGTAGCCTGATCGTAGGTCTATCTTGGAAAAGAATCTAGCCCCTTGGAGTTGATCAAACAGATCGTCGATCCGAGGAAGTGGATACTTGTTCTTCACAGTCACCTTGTTCAGCTGTCTATAGTCAATGCACAACCTCAATGACCCATCCTTCTTTCTCACAAATAGAACAGGAGCACCCCAAGGTGAAGTGCTCGGACGTATGAAACCTTTGTCCAACAGCTCCTATAGTTGCTCCTTTAACTCTTTCAATTCTGCTGGGGCCATCCTGTAAGGTGGCATTGATATGGGGTTTGTACCCGGAACAACATCAATGCAGAATTCTATTCCCCTTTCTAGTGGCAACCCTGGAAGCTCTTCAGGGAAGACATCCATGAATTCTCTGACAACAGGAACATTTTCCACGTTGACACCTTCTACAGATGTATCTCTCACCAATGCCAAATACCCTTAGCATCCACGTCTCAACATTTTTCTAGCACTAATTGCTGACACCAAGTTATATGGAGCCACGCTCCTGTCACCATCAAAGCTAAACTCTTCCACACCGGGTATGTGGAAATACACCTTTTTGTTCCTGCAGTCTAAAGTGGCATAATGAGTTGCCAACCAATCCATCCCCAAGATTACATCGAAATCCATTACTGATAGAGGAAGCAAGTCTGCTGGGAGAATCTTTCCATCCACTACTACTGGGCTACCCGGAAAAACCATATCTACATCTATGTTGTCACTAAGTGGGGTAGCTACCAACAAAGGGCATTCTAAAGTTGTAGGGTTTCTACCCAATCTCATGGCAAACACAGGGGAGACAAATGAGTGCGTAGCACCCGGATCTATTAAAATACGAGCCTCATAGGAACAGACTAGAAGAATACCTGCCACAACTGCATTTGAAGCTTGAGCATCCTGATGGGTCAGGGTGAAAACCCGAGCTTGACCCCTACCCTAAGTGGCAGAATCCTGATACTGACTTTTACCTCCTGATCTGCCTCCAAATCCACGTCCCCCTTGTCCTCGGCCTGCCATCGAATCGATCTTGCCATGCCTAAGCACCGGATACGGTGACGAGGAACATTTGCAACAGAACCCTGTGACCCCATCTGTGGCTCGCTAAAGACGGGGCATTCCCTAGCAAAGTGACCTGGTTGGCCACACCTGAAGCATACTCCTGAACCCATCATACAAGGTCCTGAATGTCCTCTTCCACACTGTGCACAAGGTGCCAAGGAGGATCCTGAACCAGACCCAGAACTGCTGTACCCTGAACTGTGACCACTGCTGGATCCATACCCTGGTCTAAGCCTTCGGGATTTGTGTCTAAAACCACTCCTCTTATTCTTGCTTCTTCCTCTATAAGTAGTCTAGCCACCACTATCCGTAGTACCCATGTAAGGAACACCTGAAGAACCCTCTGCTCTGTTTTTCTTTGCCCTTCCGCTGTCATCCACAGCATAGCTAATCTCTATCTGTCTGGCTCGATCAACTACCACATCAAAAGACTGATCAGACATCATGGCCAGGTTTGCATACCTCCTGTCCAGCCCCTTTAGGAATCTCTTCACCTTCATAGTTTACGAGATATCTTTGTAGGGGCATACCGCCGCCTGTAAATTGCAGCATATTCATCTACAGACCTGCCATTCTGTCTTAAGGCCTCAAAGGCCCACTGCTTTTGATCCCTGAAGCTTTCTGGCACAAACCGATTGATGAACAATTCCACAAACTGAGTCCACGACAAAACCTCCATCCGAGGTAATATGTAGTCATTCATCCACTGTCTAGGCATAGGTCCCATGACATGCTGCATACACTCTATTAGTCTTCTATCACCAATCGCACTGCATTTCCTACCTGTCTGCAGGAATCCAAAAACCGATATGCATCATCTGACACATCATAAGTACCAGGCACCAACTTCTTGAAATTTATGCTCTGTTTGTAAGGTTCTCCTCTTGATGCGGTGGACTGCTGCTGCTGTGGAGGGTGGACCATATACTGTGCCATCATGTCAATGGTTCTCTGCAACCCAGCTAGAGTAGCTACCATGGGGTCCATGGGACCCTGTGCCATAAACGACTGATCCTGAACTGGTAGCAGCTGCTCTTCTACTTAAGTAGCTCTAGGCCTCCTACCCCGCCTCCTCGGGGCAGGCGCCTCATCCTGTGCTGACACCTCGTCAGGCACATCTGGTTCTGGTGCAGTGGTAGCTCTCCTGCTTCTACGCATTTTCCTGAAATTCAGCAGCATTAGCCCACAAAATTCAAAATTACTCATTACACAGCTCTATAGACTCATATTTACACTCAATATATGAAGCAGAAACTAGAAGCAAAGATGACAATGCAAGACGAATGTGGACCCTATTTTTCCGCATGTGACTCTTAGTAGACTCTTCTAGCACTTTAGATGAACATTCCCTAAGAATCTGGAGCCTAAGCTCTGATACCACATTTGTCATGATCGGACCTATGGGCCGGACCGGCACTAGGACCTGGGCCAGCCTAAAGCCCCCGAGGCCCGTAGTAAGCCTAACTATTCATTTATTTAACTCTAAGGCCCATTTGGGCCCAATTTCAAGAAATCAACCGGACAGAGTCCGACCATAAAGTGGACCTTTCAATGGGGAGTTTTTGGCTCACCCGACCTGTAAACAAAATATATCATCAATTAGGGAGCTCAGCTCACCCTCCACATACTCATATCAACATAAAGATAAATGGGAGCTCAGCTCCCTCATCCAGTCCATCAAACATACATATAATAATTTTACAGGTCCACATAACAATTTATATTACAGACCCGAATCATTTAAATATTTCTAACACATGCGGAAATTCTAGGAGTAAATAAAATTACACAAATATTGATAAACAACCTGCGAAGGAGAAAAGCAGGTTAACCACAATAAAATCCTCCTGTAGACTGAAAAAATATTGAACAGGAGTGAGCGTTCGACTCAGAGAGTAAAATATCAATTTTAACCATAATCTCTATAACTATCTAAAACTAATGCACCCTATAGAGTGAAATGCAACACCAGCAATAATTTCACATCATAACATCAAAAAGGTAATTTAGAGCACTCACACACCCAATAATATCAATCATAATATAGGGGAGCTGATCCCTATCTGACTCTCTTAATTCCAATGTGCGTGAAGAACTCAGCTCGGTCTTCCACTTAATAACCAAATCGGCGTCCCAGCGAAGAACTCAAGCCGTGTCTACCCCGAAGGACCGGCTCCCAGCGAAGATCTCAAGCCGTGTCTACCCGTCCTATCCATAGTCCACACCACATCACACGCACGCCAACGCACCCACACTGCTCCAAATTACCACAACAACATATATGACACTTTCACAGTTATGAATGCAACATAAATCGTGCCTAAAGTTTATCTACATAGATATATTCATATAAGTGATGCATGGGCATGCTTGAACATATAATAATAGTGAAATTACAATTAAAATTGATATTTTACTCACAGACTTGACAACGGTCACTGTGGCGACTGGGCGGAGGAAGAAGGCTGTCCCGGCTCACCTGACAATTACATTATAATTATTTAATACAAATGACTCAATACAATCAAGAAAAGACCAAATACGTCCTAAGTCGTACCGAAAATCCGGCAGAGTCTCCCCTATACCTAGGACCTACCCAACCTACAAAAGGGCTCAAAACACACTTCTAAATCCATAATCCATATATCCACAATTCAATCACATCACACAGCCTCTCCTGGGCCCATCAAATCAATCATCCATCACAATATGTAAAATTTCAATTTAGTCCTTATAATTGATCATTTTTGCAAAAACTACCCAAACAAGCTCTAAAAATTCTAAAACTTTCCCCCGCGGTCCTTAGCAATATTACTAGGCTATTGCAAAAAGAATCAAAATTTTCTGAGCTACCACGAATATTTTATGGATTTTTAATCCTATTTAAGCACTAGAAAATTTCGAAAAAGCAAGGTTCAGGTTTACCTTTGCGGATTCTGACTCCGCGGACGCGCTCGGGACGTCTGACAATGGGGAGTAGCCAAAACCTCGATCCAATCTGGAGACTTTTCCGGTAACGGGTCTGTCTGGCCAGAAATTCACAGACCGGGTCAACTATCGAATTTCCGCAAATTGAGGATACCTACATGAAGCCCACAACACGGGGGTTAGTACATAAATTTTTTAGAATTTTCTAAGCTCATTTAATGCTCGGAAAGATACTGCGAAGTTCCGCAGGACCCACCGAAAAATGGTGTCGGAAAAATTCAAAATTTATGTCGCTGCGAAGCTCTCGACGAGTGGAGCGCTCTGGTACTCTCGGTTTTCTCGTGGGATTCACGGTTTGCGAGAAATCTAGCCCGAAAGTCAAAATGGGCTAAAACTTCCCGGGTGAAAATTGGACAAACCGCTCGATGGATTTCGATGTTCTTGGTGTCTATGGAAAGCTCTCGACGAGTAGATGACTTTAGGCACAAGACCCGATCCGATTGGTGGCCGGATCGGCCGGATTTTGGCCGGAAGTCCAACGGTCGCGCGCGCACGTCGCTCCACTTCGGGCACCATTTTCCGGGGTTCCAGGAGGCGGCTGGCCGTGGGGGAGGGGTGAGGAGGCGCGCCGGCGAGCTGGGGTGGCAGGGGAGGCAGCGGCGCGGCAAGGGGAGGAGGGAGGAGAGAGAAAAAAAGAGAGAAAGGGAGAGGGGTCGGACGCGCGCGGGGAGGAGGAAGAAAAAGAAGAAGACCGGTCCGATTCGACAGGTCCGATCCGGTCCGGTTCTATTCAGCAGGTTCGATTCAGGATACAAAATTTTGAATTTTTACTCTGCCTCAGGACCGAAAACGAGGTCCAAAAATTCTAAAAAAATTCCAAAAAACTCAGAAAAATTCATAGACTCCAAATATATTTTTAGTTTTACCACGTGGTCTTTAAATAAATTTTTAAAATCATCAAAGTTTATATTTTTGGAAAATCGAACCCGATTTTAAAATCCAAAAAATCTCAAATAATTTCTTAAAATTTAAATAAAATTAAAATATCAATAATACTCATAAAATAATAAAATTTAAAATTTTAGGGTGTTACAACTAGGAAGTTTCCCCATGGATTTGGTACCTGAGGAGCTTGCTTGTTGTGCAATCTGATTTTCCAGCATCCTATTGTGTGTTTGCATTTGTTCCCGCCTTGCTTTCATCTCTCTTATCTCTTCATCATGCTTAGTTTGATTGGTAAGAATTTGTTGTAGCAAAGCTTTGGTTGTAGAGCCTTGTTCTTGATGTTTTGGTAGAGGTGCAGGATTTGCATTCCTTTGTTGAAAACCAAGTGGTGGTTGCCTAGGCTACTGATGAAGATTCCCTTGCTATTGTGGTTGAAAATTTTGAGTTGGAACTGGATTTTGCTGATTGCCCTATGAAAAATTGGGATGATTCCTCCAAACTGGATTATATGTTTGAGAATATGGACTCCCAATCTGCTTATTTCCATAATTCCCAACATAAGCAGCTTGCTCACCATAATCTGCTCCATAGCTGGTAGTTCCTTCTGCATAAGCAACTTGTTGAGGATTTCTAGAGGATGATGAAGTGACTAGCATGCTTAAATCCTCCATCTTCTTTAGTAAGGCATTTGTAAGTGCATCAAATTTGGCATTGATCATATTGAATGGGTCAAGATCATACATTCCAGCAGCTTGCCTCTTTTGGGTTGGAGCTGGCCCCCTTGCACTACTCCAAAGATGAGTATTCTTTACAATTTTTTCTAGCAGCTCATAAGCTTCATCTTCATTTTTAATGATAAATTCCCCTCCAATTTGAGCATCAATAATTCCTCTGATAGCAGGAGTGACATTTATGTAAAAATTTTGGTTTATCATCCATTTAGGAATGGCATGATGTGGACATTGTCTCTCCAATTCTTTCCATCTTATCCATGACTCATAGAGGGTCTCATCTTCTCTTGGCCTAAAAGCAATAATTTGATTCCTTAATTCTTGAATTTTTCCAAGTGGAAAATATTGTGCTAAAAATGGATCAGTGAGCTGCTCCCAACTTGTAATTGAATTGTGCGATAAAGAATCAAGCCAATCCAATGCTCTATCCTTCAAAGAGAATGGAAACAATTTCAGCCTTACTGCATCATCAGACACTCCTGGTTGCTTTTGCATTTCACAGATCATAACAAACTTCTTAAGATGAGTATGAGGATTTTCTGAAGGATGACCTCCGAATTGAGAATTCTAAATCATTTGTAGTACTCTAAAATCCATCTTGTAGCTATTTGCATTTATCCTTAGCCTTGCAATACTTTCTCTCAAATCATCAAAATGAGGGAATGCATGATCCATCATACTTCCCCTAATCACATTAACATTGACTACTTCTTCCCCTTGAGCTTCATTTTCATTCTTTTGATCATTTCCAACATTACCACCACCAATTCTAACTCTTTCTTCAGCTATTTTTGGTTCAATTTCAGCTGCTCTCAAAGCTTCTTTTCTTCTTTTAGTCTCTTTCTTGTTGGCTCTACAAAACTTCTCAATTTCAGGATTGAACAATAGAGATGTGTCACTTGTGCTTTTAGCTCTTCTCATAAAAGGTCAAACAGTACCTAAAAAGAACAAACAAACACAAAATGAAAAGATAATAAAGATAAAAACTATAAATAATTAAAATAATCAAGAATTCAATCTTAAACAAACAACTCCCCGGCAACGGTGCTAAGAACTTGATGTGTCCCAACCGCAAGTGCATGGGTAGTTCAAGTAGTATAGAAAAAGATATCGTTCCCACGGAGAGTTGTGTTTTCAATTGAATTTTTGATGTAAAATGAACTATACTAAAATTGTAATTTAATTAAACAAAAAAAGAAATTTGGGAATTTGAAATTTAAAGTATGAAAATCCAAAACTAAATTCGAATAATGACTAATTTAATAATTGGCTAAATAAAGAAATTAAGAATATTAATAATGAAAATTGATGAAATAAGAGTCAACTAAGCACTCAAAAGTAAAATTTCACACAACAATTGATAAAAGACGATTCCGGAATTAAGGGTTTATATTCAAGTCAATTTAGGATTTTCCTAGCTAGCCCAATCTATGAAATTTATGGGTTTAAAGGAAACCAATTCTAAAATCCTTTGAAATCTCTTTCGAGTGAGACAAAGAGTGTCTTAATTAACTTAATCCTACTTTCGTGGAGTTAAAATCAACCAAGACCTATTAGGTTCTTTAATCGATCTATTAATCTCTCTTAATCCTTAGTCTATTTCTAGATCTAAGTTAATTAAGTCCAATTTCTTGATTATCCATCACTTGGTCTTCTCCTTTCAGTGCTTCAACCAAGGATTAAAAGCATAACTTAATGGGGCCCTTCATTAAGCATGTGAACAAACACACAAGAAATGGATTAAATCTCATAAATTCATTAAATTGGGATTAACCCAGTTCAAATCCACAAAAATAACTCAAATATTACATTTCTAACTCTAGAAATCAAAGAAAACTACTCACAATTCATGTTCGATACGAGAGATTTTACGTAGAAGAAGAAATAAAACATGAAAAGTAAAATTAAACTGAAAAACCCGATGTCTAGTGTGAAGAATCTAGTTAAGAACAGTTAAAATCCTAGTTGGAGCAGTCCAAAAATGGCATGCCTTCCTTTTCTCTCTCTTCTTTCTCCCAAAAATTTCTTCTCTCCTTTGTTATTCTTTCTCTTTTTGTAAAATGTGATGTAAAAATGCTTAAATACCTTTGACAAAAACCCTAAGATAGGCTAAAAATGGGCTGAAATAAAGTCATTACACATATGAGAATATTTGATTTTTCAGCCAATTAATGAGAAAGTGCACAAGTTGTGCAAGATCTGCACAAGCTGTGCAGATGTGACGCCCCTTACCCGTTTACTGTATAGCCGAGTAAGAAGTATCACATTCGGTGCTGGAGCACCCTATCTTGTTTTATCATATCTATTGTAAACTTTTAATGTCATTTAAAACATGTATTCTATGTGTAGATTTTTTTTTTTTTATATCTTATATCTGTGGAGACCCGGACAGAGCCTCCCCTGTTTTATTAGCATCTGGCGGGTTTCCACTAATCACCTGTTAACATGTCCATATTCATTTCACACATTTCCATATCATATTCTCTTGTATCATATCATTTACAATTATTTATGAGATCTAAAAATGAAGTATCATCTATTGTATTCATATAGAAATTCATAGATAATAAATTACAAGTTTTCATTTCAATCTCAAAATTTAATTACAAGTCCAAAATGAAATACATCATGACTAGACATAATAAAGCAAAATACTAGTTTATACATGGGTCCTATCAAAATACAAAAGACCGGTGAGGTGACTCTGGACAGTGGCAGATCTGGTTAGAGCTCTGTCAGTGCACTATTGGTGCCTTCTTTGCGATTCTTTGCGGATGATCTTGAGCACTCACGATGGAAAATCAACGCGCTAAGCATAACGCTTAGTGGTGCATAATTTATAATAACAATAATTTAACAATTTAAATAATAATGGTAAATTCATAATTTCTGTGTCTTTTACATTTTTATTTCACTTTGGGAATAATTTAATTTATCAGGATCTTTTCTGTTTACTTATTGCATATTCAATCTTAATTAATCATTTTCAATGCCCAAGAAACCTATAACAAATTATAAAAGTTAGATGCACGGGTGTATACTGGTTAGACAGCCATATGTCCGCATCCAAAGATATCGTCATCGTGCACGAGGCGGTATCGAGCACGAGACCCACTGTCAGGTTTGTAAAGCCAGAAATAAGGTAGGCACAATAGCCAGTAAGTAAGCATATAGCCTGTAGAACAATTATACCAGACATATATTGTCAGTTTATGATATTCTCGGTAGGTAGTACTGCTATATGTAGTCCCTAATTAGTATACCAATTTATCCAAACTAAATAAATAAGTCTAGGTATACTATGGGCAATTAAATATTTTTAATTATTTTAGTACTATTCACTGTTACTATTTTTTGGTACTATTCATTGGTACCATTAATTTCAAATTAATAGGACATTAGTCCCAATTTACATATTCATATCATTTTTAATATTTAATTATCCTTATGAGTATTTTAATTATCATTTATAACATTTTTCCCATGAACCTTTCTTTAGGTTCATGTTGATGTGTTATATTTATCTAGGAATTTGACTAGGTTAGGATGTCTATTTAGTCACACTTCCTTCATAACAATTGCTCCTCTATGTTTAAACTTGAATTTCAGTTTTTGAATCACTGAATTTGGGGTTATAGAGCTTAAGTTATGGTCAAAATACCATAACTGGTCCCTTTGCCTCAAAGCTGTCCAGAATTTACGATTCCTGGTCAATAAACTTTGACCAGTCATTTGATCATTTTATGGTCATTTTTAGACTTAGGTTCCTTCACAAGATATGTTCCTCTATGTCTTAGGGACTCCTAGGTACAATTTCATAATTTTTCAAGCTTGGTATAGTAAGTTATAGTCAATGTATTAACCTAGGCTCTCAATCCTATAAAGGCAATAACCAAACTTCAGGGCAGTATGTTTGATTACACTAAGAATTTGGCAAAGGTGTCTAAATCAATGTTGTAGCCCTAAGTATCATGTTTCCAGATCATATTAGCATATCTCAAATAGAATTTCCTAATGGGGGTTATGGCCAAATGAACACACGGGTATCAAATGGCATTCTGGGTTCAACTTAACATTTTCCATATTGCAATTCCTAATTTTAGCTAATATTTTCCCTAGGATGCAATGGTTTTTAGAGCTTGGTCAAAACATAAAAATTGTTGTTCTATGTCTTATAAAACTTTTGACACTAGTTTCACTCAATTTTCAGCTTTGGAGACCAAGTTATGGCATTTTTGCCAAAACTGGTCAAGCATACCAAAGGAACAGTATTTTGGACAATTCCTGGGTTGGCAATTTTAGTGACTCAAATTGTACTAACAATTTGATTTGATTAAAAGCAAAACTGGGTCAAGTAGTCTTCATGAAAAGTGTAGCCCTATGTCTAAGCTTTCCATTGATGAAATTTTAGGTCATTTGGACCAGTATAGAGAGAGTTATGACCAAATGAACACGTACTGTTCATTTGGTCATTTTCTGCGTTTAGTGCAGGGCAATCCGGATTTGGGCAGTATTTAGGTCAAGTTTTGGACAGAATTTGGGCATGGTTTCTTCATGGAAAATGGGCTATGTTGAGTCTAATTTCACCTCCAATTGGCCTCATACCAATTGGAGTTACACATTTTTAGTTATGGGTCAATAAACCCACTAGACTCAGTGAGTCCAAACCTGCAGAAAATTGAACACTCCCAATATCTCAATTCCTCCAACTTCCTTACTTCAATTTGCATGCAATACACTTCTATAAGTAAAAATCTCAACTCAATAGGTTAATTTCAACATTTTACACAATGTCCTCAATATTTACACAAACCCTAGTTTTCAAAGTTTCAAATTTACATAAATACTACACAATCAAACTCCCAATCATTTCAACTCATCATACATTCTCATGGAACTATTTTTCATCACTTAAAATCAACAAACCTCAAGTTCTATGGCTACCAAAAATTCAAGGGTTCTTTGCTCAAGATTTTCTTTTTATTTCCATGGTATTTATACTTGGCTAAACATGCTTTTCATGTTTAATAAAGAGAAGAAGAGGGATTAGTGCACTAACCTTACTTAAGCTTCCCTAACTTCAATTTTCTTGCTTCCAATGGGTGTCTATAGCTTCCTTAGGGTGTGGGGAGTATTTTTTGTGAAGTGGGCTATGGGTTTTGGTGTGTAGAAGCTTGGGAAATCAAGCTTGGAAGCTTGACAACAATGGAGGAAATGAGGGAAAGAGAGAGAGAAGAAATGGAGGAAGAAGATAGAAGTGGGTGGTAGTTTGTCCGTTAGTGCCTATTTATAATTTTTTTTTTTGAATTTTCCTAAGCTTTTTCTTTTCTTTTCCTTTCTTTTCTTTTCTTTTCTTTTCTCTTCTCATTTTCCTAATCTATTTCTTAAATTTTAATTAATGTTAATTATTTTATTCTCTAAATTTTTTTTTATTTTGACATTTAGGTTAAAATTCACCTTTGGGGGTGAAATTACCAAAATGCCCTTAGTAGTGCATATTGGGTTATTTTTATTATTTTTGTATCAATTTATAAATTCTCTAAACTTTAATTTATTTTTTTCTCTATATTTTTCCTATATTTTTTTAACATTTATTTCTTCAATTTATGCCTCCTCACTATAGTCTAGGTGTAGTTCCAGACATTTTAACTGTCCGAACAGACATTAGTCGTCAGAACAGTAAAATGTACGGACTACCTTTGGTGAGGGCGTTACAATTCTTCCCCTCTAAATAAAATTTCGTCCTCGAAATTTACACAGTGTAAATAATCGAGGGACCGCTATCTCCTTGTCTTTTCGCCTTTTTATGTTATAATACTTTACTTTTTCTTTTGTCTGTCTTATTAATCCTAGGTCTACAATCTTATCCTTATCTCGATTTACTATTGGAAATACGTAGCTCTACACAAGTCGGTACTGTAATCTGCAGCTTACAGCACAAACATCAAGAGCATTGCATAGTCACCACGGTATAATCCCAATAGACTAACTCTTTTCTTTTTCTTTTTTCCTCAACCAGTTCTGTACTCATCTTCTTTCATCTCATATACAGCCTCCTTCTCATTTCCATTTATTATCTTTGATACGATCCTTTTCCGTTGATAATCTAACATAACCTTATGGTTCAAAGGTTTGGTGACAAGCATGTCATCTTGTAACACCCCTATTGGTATAGCCTGGTATATTTCACTGTTCCGGTGACCGGTGTCGGTCCGGACAATTAATGGGATTAGGGCCACACTTAAGACAACTTGAGAAGCCATAAACACAAATAATTAGTAATGTTTAATTAGTTAACTATAAATAAGAAAAACAGAACATAAGAGGTTAAACGAGCCGAGAGTCACAGCGATGAGTGACCTCCTCGGGAACGACTGCGAAGTCGTTTTAAACTCAAATTTCGAACCATAAAAAGTGACGATGCGGTCCTTAGGACCCTTATGAACACAGTGGAAAAGAGAAAATCACGAAAAAGAACTGTTAAGTTAGTCAAATAATTAAGTCAGGGAGCCGGAAGAAATATTGGACTATTTGCAAACCGGGATGAACCGGCGAGGGGCAATTTGGTCAATTGGCCCCGAGAGCTGACTCCTGACCTAACTGTCAAATAAAATCAGAGAAAATAAAACTTCAGGATCGAGAATTAAATTAAAGAACTAATAGGAAAAAAAAAAGAGAGAGAGGAAAATAAAAAAAAGTCAAAAGTGATGACATCATGCATGATCTCATACATGATGCCAAAAATAAATTAATTAGTTGAATTATTTAATTGGACTTTTTGTGGTCTTCCATAAGCCTAAATAAATAAAGAAAAGAAAAGAAAAAAAAAGACAAAAATCCTTTCTTTTTCCACCTCTCTTTGCCTCCCCACTCCTCCCAAAATTCTCCATGGAAGTTTCTCCATTTAAGCTTACAATTAAGCTTGATTTTCTCCACTTAATCAATATAACTCCCCTAAAAACCTCACTAGACCTTGCCATCTCAACTTAAGAACAAGAAAGAAGGTAGAAAGAAAGAGAACAATTGAAGATTTGAAGCTTTAAGTTGAGGTTAGTATGCTAAACTTCTTATTTTCCATTTAAATGCATATGTGATGTTGAAATGAGCTTGTGAATAACCTTAAAATGAAATAAAAATATGTGAATAGGACTAAACTAAAATTTCATCCAGCTTGGAGGGAGTGTGATTTTGTATGGTTTGAGGGTTTTGAATGAGTTTAGAAACCTTCCTTAGTGAATGATTAGCATTAAAACCATCAAGTGTGATTAATTGCAACAAAGTAGTGAAATTAGGGTTTGGAGGCCAAGGGTTAGAGGTATATTTTGGAGAAATGCATAAATGGCATGTTTGACCTATTGTGAAGTGAAATAATGGTCAATTATGACCAAATAAGTTGTGTGGGAATGAAAGGAAATTAGGTTAAATTCGGAGGTAAATGGTCATGCTGCTAGCAGCATGACCAAACCTACTTTGAAGGACCAAAACGGGAATTTTACAAGCTCAATTGATATGCCACCAATTGGGGATGAAAATAGACATAAAAGGGCACAATTTTCATTGAGGAACCATGCCCAAAAACTGACCAAAACTTAGTGAACCAGTTGACCAAAGTGAAATGAGAGCAGGCTGCCACTGCACCAAACTGACCAAATGAATAGTAACTGTTCATTTGGTCATAATTCTAGCTAGACAGGTCAAATTGACCTGAAATTTTACCACCAATTAGATAAGATATAGATCTAAAACTTTCATGAAGAACACCAACCCAAATTATGCCATTAACCCATTCAAATTATTGAGCAAAGTTGACTTACTGAACCTGCGATTCTGCAGAATTGCCATTAAGCAGTAAAGTTTCAATGGCTATAACTCTCTCTAGAAAACTCCGATTTAGGCGATTCTTGAACTGATGGAAACCTAAGACATAGTAGAACATTTTGTATGAAGGAAACTAGACCAAATTATGGACTTAACTTGATCAAATTATTAAACGAAGTTGGACCAAAAATCTGCCAAAACCAAAATCTCAGCATGAACAGTGCACGTGAACAGTAATTGTATTTTGGCTATAACTTGAGCTACAAAACTCCGATTGAGGTGATCCAAAAATGAGAATACACTTAAGACAATAAGGAACATTTTCTATGAAGGAAGTTTTTCCAAATTCCAACAGTAGATTGACCAATGGAACAGTGCAACTTCGGAGCACCAAAACCAAAAATTGGCAATTTTGCCAAAATGACCTAAGCTTTGAGAAAATGACCAAAACCAACAAGTTTAATGACCAAAATGTGGTATGTGGGTGAAGTTGGAGTTCCCATACCTATTAAGCCTTAAAAAGTCAACAATTTGACTTAAATAGTGTAGTGAATAGTAACCCGAAACACAAAAACTTCGAGAACGTCGAATTTAACGCAATAGAACTAGTAAAAATGAAGTGAAATTTATTTTTGGATTTATGCTAAGTTATGGTACTGAAACACTGTGAAACTGTGTGTTTCAGCTGAAAAAGACTTGGAAATTCGAAAAGACTGAGTCAAGGCTTCAAGGCAACTCAAGTCAAGTTTGTGCACAATAAATTTATGTAATTGTTTCCCAATTGAAAATTTGAATTGCTATACTTTATGAAGTCGCTGTGTTATTTATGAATTGTGTTGCCACTTTGTGACTACAAAAATGACTTTGAAAATTGTTTGGGATCTCTCATAAATTATTGAAAATAATTATTTTAAATTGATTTTGGATTCACACTTAGCATGACTGTATCACATTTCCTCCTCCATTTATGGGGTTGAGATCGTTTATTTTCCTCCCTCTCTGGCTTGCCAGTTGAGGTTATAGATCGGATGAGTACTCATTAGCTAGCTAGCCACCTCCCTCATTGATTTCGATTAATGGGGTTGTACATTGCTTTGTCGTGGTGTACAACACGGCATTGATCGGAAATTTTGTGTCATGACTTAAGTTGTGTATGACTTTGGCAACACTGTGATTATGAAATTGTTTGACTAAACTGTGTTTAATGGATTATTTGACAAAATGGTGTCATTATGGACTTTGATATTTGCAAAATGTGACTGAGAAATATTTAAATTGTGTTTGGCAATGAATGATTTATTTACTGTATTTTAAATTTTTATTGTGCACCACTGAGTATTTTTATACTCAGCGATAGCTTATTTTCTTTATCATGAGATAAGAGCAAGGAGAAAGCAGCAGAGTGAGCTGCTGTTAAATCAAGGATTTCTCTGACCATTTTGTACGGGTATTATTTTATACCCTTGTAGATAATCTTGATGTAAATATAAAAATGTTGTATGTATCAATGTAGTTGAGCAGTTGTAAATAAATTGTAATAATATTATTTTGGATTCTCTTCTGTAAATTTAATATTTGTACATATGGATTTTCTGCTTTATGCTTGGTGAATGGAAATATTAAATATTTTGAGATGAGAAAACTTGATTTTTATATTGTGAAATTATTTTGAAGTGCATTGAATTGAGATGATTGAGTTATTGAAGGTTGGGAGTCGTGAAATATTTTTGTAAGTGCTTTTTACAAGTCTTTGAAGAACTAGTTTCTCAAAATACAGGGGGAACTCTGTCAAAATTTTTATAAAATTTGCGGCAAAATTAAAATGGACAAAACTTTTTACTAGTATTTAAACTTTGAATAAATGGTTTTTAATTCCTACCAAAATGCTCACCACTTCCAAAATGTAAGAAAATTGTTTTAAAATCCCTTATAGGGTACTTAATGAGTTATCGGTAAGTGAAGTTCGGTAGTTCATTAAGTATTCTACGGGATCATGTTATGCCTTACGGAGGGGTAAGGTGTGACATGTTTTAGTGGTATCAAAGCATGGTTTTGCAATAAATTTTGACTATGCATGTGAATATTTCTTTGATAAGTACAACTGCTCAAGTGTCTTTAATTGATACATATGACATATTTACATCATGAATATGTACTAACGGAGGTCAACCTCCTTGTGTTTGATCACAGGAAGTAGAAAATTTGAGAAAATGGAATGGAAGGAGGAGATCATTCCGAAGAATAATCTGTTGAGGCTGAGGTTCAAGGGGAAGCCCCAAAGACCTCGAACGTGAGTGGGTCGACCACTCCGGCTCACTGCTCGGTACGCAATTTCCTGCTCAATTTATGCGGCAGATGGCTGCATTCTTTCAGCAAATGGCGGGTAATGTGCCACCCCAAGCTCAGATGCCAATACACAGCACAACCACACCCTCATTTCAAAGATATGAAAAATTGATGAAATTTGAGGCCACGAGTTTAAAGGCACCGTGGATCCACCGGAGGCGAGCAGTGGTTGGAAAGAATGGAACGAGTTTTGAGAAAGTCGCAATGTACGAAAGAGTGAAGTTTGAGTATTCTGTTTCCTTGTTGCAAGGGGATGCGTGTGAATGGTGGAAGACCATCCCCCTCAGCCTTGTAGAGCCACCTGTGCTGACATGGACAGACTTTTTGAGGGAGTTCCGACAGAAATGGGTTCCCAATGCATATTTGGACATGAAGTTGCAAGAATTCTTGAGTTTGAAACAAGGGAACCGAATCAGAGCGAGAATATGAGAGAGATTTCTCAAGGCTAAGCCACTATCTTTGGAAGCTTAGTCTCCACCCAGAGACAGATGCAAGAGGTTTGAGTCGGGCTAAGGCGAGTCCGAGAATGCAAGTTGTGGGTTTCAAACATCAATTTTCTGAATTGATCTCACAAGCCTTGGAATTAGAAAGGATAGAATCCGAAGGGGCAGTGAAGAAGGGTTCATAAGAGAAAGAGAAGGCTGAAAAGACTACTGGACAAGCATCTGAAAGTGGTTCTGGCAAGAGGAAACAGTTTGGGGGATCTAGCTCCCGTAGAGGCAGAGGCAGATTTTCTGGCCAAAAACCACCTCGGTCTAGTCAGCCAACCCAATAAGCTTCTCGAGAATCTCTATCAGTACGGCAGTGCGAAACTTGTGGTAAAACTCATGGAGGGGTTTGTTTCAAGGCTACTGATGCATGTTTTAACTGTGGAGGAAGCGGACATTTCGCTAAGGATTGCACTAGTCTGCGCCGGTCTGGATCTTTTGCCACATCTGAAGGATCAACCCAAGTCTCTGCACCTAGAGGGTCACCGTCAGTTGCTAGAGGTAGAGGCGGTAGGGTCTGGTAACACCTGGAAGTCGAGCAACGTTAACGGCCAAGTACCTAGTGGCGCACCAGTCAGAGTGTATACCATGCGTCAGAGGGAAGAGGCTGAAACATCAGATGTTGTAGCTGGTAATTTCTCCATCCTTGACCAAGAAGTGTATGTGTTATTTGATCCTGGCTCCACACATTCGTATGTTAGTGCTAGTGTGATGTGTTCTACTGCTATTCAGTGTGTACCAATGGACTATGATGTGCTAGTAACTAGTCCATTAGGCCAGGAGGTCAGGGTAAATAGGCTATATAGAGATTGTCCTTTGGTGATCCAAGGACACACTTTTCTGTCTGATTTAATTGAAATGCCCTTCAAAGATTATGACATTATCTTGGGCATGGATTGGTTAGCCAGGCATCACGCCATGATTGGTATGGAGAAAGATCACTTTTGGTCTTCCTCAGTATAGTGATGTAGTAATACATGGGGAGAGGCAGTTATTGCCTTCAAACATCATTTCAACTGCACTGGCTAGAAAAATGATTAAGAAAGGGTGTGAGGCGTACTTAGCACATGTGATAGACACCCAAGTGGGGAGTCCAGCACTGAAGGACATTCCTATTGTATATGACTTTCCGGATGTGTTTCCTGATGAATTGCCAGGATTACCTCCAGAAAGAGAAGTGCAGTTTGAAATTGATGTTATGCCTGGTGTGGACCCAATCTCCATAACACCATATAGAATGGCACCTGCAAAATTGAAGGAGTTGAAAGTGCAATTGCAAGAATTGCTTGACAAGGGCTTTATCCGCCCTAGTGTGTCACCTTAGGGAGCGCCAGTGTTGTTTGTAAAGAAGAAAGATGGCACTCTCCGTTTGTGTATTGACTATCGGCAATTGAATAAGGTGACAATAAAGAACAGATATCCATTACCCCGCATTGATGACTTGTTTGATCAGTTAAGGGGTGCAGCTGTATTCTCCAAAATTGACCTAAGATCAGGTTATTATCAGCTGAAAGTACAAGAGCAGAGTATTTCTAAAACTTCCTTCAGAACCCGTTATGGCCATTACGAGTTCTTGGTCATGCCATTCGGGTTAACTAATGCTCCGGCTGCTTTTATGGATCTGATGAACACTATCTTCAGACCATACCTCGATCAGTTTGTTATGGTATTTATTGATGATATATTGGTCTATTCGAGGAATGCAGAAGAGCATGATAGACATCGTGATTATCGCAGACTTTGAGAGAAAGACTATATGCCAAATTGTCGAAGTGTGAATTTTGGCTGAAGGAGATATCCTTTTTGGGGCATGTAGTATCAGAAGAGGGTATTAAGGTAGATCCTAACAAAATTGAAGCTGTCCTTAATTGGAAGCCACCCAGAAATGTCACAGAGATTTGCAGTTTTCTGGGTTTAGCTGGATACTACCGTAGATTTGTGAAGGGATTCTCCATGTTGGCATCTCCATTGACCAAGCTGCTTAGAAAGGATGTGAAATTTCAGTGGTCGGACAAATGCCAGCAAAGTTTTGATGAATTGAAGAGATGTTTGACTGAGGCTCCAGTCCTGACTTTACCTACACCGGGTAAAGAATATCGATTCTGATGATGCTTCTCATAATGGGTTAGGTTGTGTGTTGATGCAAGATCGAAATGTCATTGCCAATGCATCACGCCAGCTGAAACCGCATGAGAGGAATTATCCAACACATGATTTGGAGCTTGCAGCAATTGTGTTTACTCTTAAGATCTGGAGACATTATTTGTATGGGGAGAAGTGTTACATCTACACAGATCATAAGAGTTTGAAGTATTTGGGCACCCAGAAAGAGTTGAATTTGAGACAGAGGAGGTGGTTAGAGTTGATAAAAGACTATGATTGTCTGATAGACTATCAGCCAGGGAAAGCTAATGTTGTGGCTGACGCCCTAAGTCGCAAGACTATGGCAAGTCTACAAGTTACTCCTTTGTCTTTGGTACATGAGTTGAGATCATTACATGCCAGTTTAGAGATTAATGATGAGGAGCAGACAGCAGTTGCATGGCATGTACAGCCAGTGTTGATTGATCAGATTAGAATGGCTGCTCAGAATGATAAGAAGTATCAGAAGCTGATGGAAGAAGTCCAACAGGGTAAGAAACCAGAGTTCTCAATCAGAGATGATGGTTTACTGCTACACTAAGGCAGAATGTGTGTTCCTAATGATGTTAATTTGAGGCAGATCATTTTGAAGGAAGCACATGAGTCTCCTTTTGCTATGCACCCTGGTGGTACAAAAATGTATAGAGGGCTAAAGGAGCATTACTGGTGGATGGGTATGAAGAGAGATGTGGCAGAGTTTGTGTCAAAATGCCTAACTTGTCAGCAAGTAAAGGCAGAGCATCAAGTACCAACTGGGTTATTACATCCACTACCAGTGCCAGAATGGAAATGGGAAAGAATAACGATGGATTTTGTAATGGGACTTCCGAGGACACAGAAGAGTCATGATGCAGTATGGGTCATTGTTGACAGACTGACTAAGTCTGCTCATTTTCTGCCAGTCCGAATGGACTACAGTTTGGACAGATTGGCCAGATTGTACATTGATGAGATTGTGAGACTGCATGGAGTGCCAGTATCTATCGTATCAGACAGAGATCCTAGGTTCACTTCTAGATTCTGGGGTAGTCTTCAGAGAGCCCTAGGAACTAGATTGAACTTCAGTACTGCATTCCACCCACAGACAGATGGCCAGTCTGAGAGGGTAATTCAGATCTTGGAGGACATGCTACGGGCTTGTGTGATTGAGTTTGAGGGTAGTTGGGATACACACTTGCCTTTGATTGAGTTTGCTTATAACAACAGCTATCAATCAAGCATTGGGATGCCTCCATATGAAGCTTTGTATGGCAGAAAATGTAGAACCCCGTTGTGTTGGGATGACGTGGGTGAAAGAAAAATGATTGGACCCGAAATTGTTCAACAGACTGAAGAGAAAATCAGGGTGATCAGGGGTCGACTTAAAACTGCATCAGACCGTCAAAAGTCCTATGTTGATTTGAAAAGAAGGGATATTGAGTATGCAGTGGGTGAGAAAGTTTTCCTCAAGGTTTCTCCTTGGAAGAGGATTATGAGATTCGGCAGAAAGGGGAAACTAAGTCCTCGTTTTATCGGGCCATATGAGGTATTGGAAAGAGTGGGTCCTTTGGCATATCGTTTGGCACTACCTCCAGAGTTGGAGAAGATACATAATGTCTTCCATGTGTCTATGTTGAGGAGGTATCGATCAGACCCATCACATGTATTACCAATAGAAGAGATAGAAGTGAATCCAAACCTCACATATGATGAAGAACCCATAAAGATTCTGGCTTATGAGGTGAAGCAGCTACGGAACAAGCAGAATCTTGTTGGTAAAAGTCTTTGTGGAACCATCATTCAGGCCAAGAAGCTACTTGGGAACGAGAGGAGGACATGAAGAGACAACACCCACAGCTGTTCAGAGATTGACACCAGGTAAAATTTCGAGACGAAATTTATTTAAGGGGGAGAGAATTGTAACACCCCTATTGGTATAGCCTGGTATATTTCACTGTTCCGGTGACCGGTGTCGGACTGGACAATTAATGGGATTAGGGCCACACTTAAGACAACTTGAGAAGCCATAAACACAAATAATTAGTAATGTTTAATTATTTAACTATAAATAAGAAAAACAGAACATAAGAGGTTAAACGAGCCGAGAGTCACAGCGATGAGTGACCTCCTCGGGAACGACTGTGAAGTCGTTTTAAACTCAAATTTCGAACCATAAAAAGTGACGCTGCGGTCCTTAGGACCTTTTATGAACACAGTGGAAAAGAGAAAATCACGAAAAAGAACTGTTAAGTCAGTCAAATAATTAAGTCAGGGAGCCGGAAGAAATATTGGACTATTTGCAAACCGGGATGAATCGGTGAGGGGCAATTTGGTCAATTGGCCCCGAGAGCTGACTCCTGACCTAACTGTCAAATAAAATCAGAGAAAAGAAAACTTCGGGATCGAGAATTAAATTAAAGAACTAATAGAAAAAAAAGAGAGGAAAATAAAAAAAAGTCAAAAGTGATGACATCATGCATGATCTCATGCATGATGCCAAAAATAAATTAATTAGTTGAATTATTTAATTGGACTTTTTGTGGTCTTCCATAAGCCTAAATAAATAAAGAAAAGAAAAGAAAAAAAAAGACAAAAATCCTTTCTTTTTCCACCTCTCTTTGCCTCCCCACTCCTCCCAAAATTCTCCATGGAAGTTTCTCCATTTAAGCTTACAATTAAGCTTGATTTTCTCCTATTAAGTTTCTCCCAAAATGACCAAAACCAACAAGTTTAATGACCAAAATGTGGTATGTGGGTGAAGTTGGAGTTCCCATACCTATTAAGCCTTAAAAAGTCAACAATTTGACTTGAATAGTGTAGTGAATAGTAACCCGAAACACAAAAATTTCGAGAACATCGAATTTAACGCAATAGAACTAGTAAAAATGAAGTGAAATTTATTTTTGGATTTATGTTAAGTTGTGGTACTGAAACACTGTGAAACTGTGTGTTTCAGCTAAAAAAGACTTGAAAATTCGAAAAGACTGAGTCAGGGCTTCAAGGCAACTCAAGTCAGGTTTGTGCACAATAAATTTATGTAATTATTTTCCAATTGAAAATTTGAATTGCTATACTTTATGAAGTCGCTGTGTTATTTATGAATTGTGTTGCCACTTTGTGACTACAAAAATAACTTTGAAAATTATTTGGGATCTCTCATAAATTATTGAAAATAATTGTTTTAAATTGATTTTGGATTCACACTTAGCATGACTGTATCACATTTCCTCCTCCATTTATAGGGTTGAGATAGTTTATTTTCCTCCCTCTCTGGCTTGCCAGTTGAGGTTGTAGATCGGATGAGTACTCATTAGCTAGCTAGCCACCTCCCTCATTGATTTCGATTAATGGGGTTGTAGATTGCTTTGTCGTGGTGTACAACACGGCATTGATCGAAAATTTTGTGTCATGACTTAAGTTGTGTATGACTTTGGCAACACTGTGATTATGAAATTGTTTGACTAAACTGTGTTTAATGGATTATTTGACAAAATGGTGTCATTATGGACTTTGATATTTGCAAAATGTGACTGAGAAATATTTAAATTGTGTTTGGCAATGAATGATTTATTTATTGTATTTTAAATTTTTATTGTGCACCACTGAGTATTTTTATACTCAGCGATAGCTTATTTTGCTGTCACAGATAAGAGCAAGGAGAAAGCAGCAGAGTGAGCTGCTGTTAAATCAAGGATTTCTCTGACCATTTTGTACGGGTATTATTTTATACCCTTGTAGATAATCTTGATGTAAATATAAAAATGTTGTATGTATCAATGTAGTTGAGCAGTTGTAAATAAATTGTAATAATATTATTTTGGATTCTCTTCTGTAAATTTAATATTTGTACATATGGATTTTCTGCTTTATGCTTGGTGAATGGAAATATTAAATATTTTGAGATGAGAAAACTTGATTTGTATTGTGAAATTATTTGAAGTGCATTGAATTGAGATGATTGAGTTATTGAAGGTTGGGAGTTGTGAAATATTTTTGGAAGTGCTTTTTACAGGTCTTTGAAGAACTGGTTTCTCAAAATACAGAGAGAACTCTATCAAAATTTTTATAAAATTTGCGGCAAAATTAAAATGGACAAAAATTTTTACTAGTATTTAAACTTTGAATAAATGGTTTTTAATTCCTACCAAAATGCTCACCACTTCCAAAATGTAAGAAAATTGTTTTAAAATCCCTTGTAGGGTACTTAATGAGTTATCGGTAGGTGAAATTCGGTAGTTCATTAAGTATTCTACGGGATCATGTTATGCTTTACGGAGGGGTAAGGTGTGACACATCTTCTAACCCATCTCTCGGTATCCTCTTTTTAACAGGAGATACAATGTATATATAGGGGTGAATATAAATAGGGTCTATCAATACATACTTAAAGGTATTATAATTAGGGAATGTACCTCTAATAACGTCTACCAGATTTGGCTCTTCTCGAGCCATAGCGTACACACGGGGTGCTACTCCAACCTCGGGTCGTTCTGTAGTCTCAAAAGCCCTCTGTGATGTACCAGTTGTCTCAAGCCTCACAGGTCTTCTACCCCTTTGCACTGTCAGGGCAAACCTCTCAGTCGGTAGTAGTGCAGTGGGAGCACTCCCCTGTGGACAACTTCGTATAAAATGATCTGTAGACCCATATCTAAAACATCCACCAGTCAATAGTCGACACTCCCCTCTGTGTATCCTACCACAGTGGGTACATTCTGGCACTGAAATTGATTCTCTTGTTACTGTACCCGGGGAACTAGCTATAGATACTCCAGACTGGCCCCTCTGGCCTTGTGTCTGGCTCTGTGAACCCTTATGCTTCTTACTACTAGTAGCTGGTGCACTAAACTAGCCCTGTCCAGGACCTCTCTTGCATTGCCTATCCTTTCTGGACTGCTCTTCATTTCTGAATCTCTCCACATCAAGGGCTGATGCTACCAATAGAGAGAAATCTGTGAAGTGGTGATGTAACACCCCCGTTGCATAGCCTGGTAGATTTCACTGTTCCAGTGACCGGTGCCGGTCCGGACAATTAATGGGATTAGAGCCACACTTAAGACAATTTGAGAAGCCATAAACACAAATAATTAGTAATGTTTAATTAGTTAACTATAAATAAGAAAAACAGAACATAAGAGGTTAAACGAGCCGAGAGTCACAACGATGAGTGACCTCCTCGGGAATGACTGCGAAGTCGTTTTAAACTCAAATTTCGAACCGTAAAAAGTGACGCTGCGGTCCTTAGGACCCTTATGAACACAGTGGAAAAGAGAAAATCACGAAAAAGAACTGTTAAGCCAGTCAAATAATTAGGTCAGGGAGCCGAAAGAAATATAGGATTATTTGCAAACCGGGATGAACCGGTGAGAGGCAATTTGGTCAATTGACCCCGAGAGTTGACTCCTGACCTAACTGTCAAATAAAATCGGAGAAAAGAAAATTTCGGAATCGAAAATTAAATTAAAGAACTGATAGAAAAAAAAATAAATAGAAAAAAAAAGAAAAAGATGGAAAAGTCAAAGTTGATGACATCATTAATGATGTCATAAACAAATTAATTAAGTGAATTATTAATTAGGGAATTTTGGTCTTCAAAAAGGGATAAGACTAAGGAAAATAAAACAAAAAAAAAAAGGAAAAAACACTCTTCTTCTCCATTGTTGCCGCTCCATCTTCCTCTCATCTCCCATGAGAATTTCTTCATTTAAGCTTACATTAAGCTTAATTTCCTTCACCCAATCAACATAACTCCCCTAAAAAACTCACTAGACTTTGCAATCCCAACTTGAGAAAAAGAAAGAAAGAGGAAAGAAAGAGAACAATTGAAGGCTTGGTAATTAAATTGAGGTTAGTATGCTAAACTCTTTATTTATCCATTCAAATGCATATGTGATGGTTGAAAGTGAGCTTAGAACTTGATTTAAATGAAACAAACATGGGAGAAGGACTAAACTGAAATTTTGACCTAGTTGAAGGGAGTATGAATTGCATGAATTAAATGAGATAGAAGGAGTTTAAAAGTCTTAATTAGTTGATTGATTATAGTTTAAAGTTTTGAATTTAGTTAAATGCAACATATTAGTGTAATTAGGGTTTGAAGACCTAGGGTTTGAGGCAAATTTTGGAGAAATGTATAAATGACATGTTTGACCTATTGTGAAGTGAAATAGTGGTCAATTATGA
Organism: Hevea brasiliensis; assembly: GCF_030052815.1. NCBI lineage: Eukaryota > Viridiplantae > Streptophyta > Magnoliopsida > Malpighiales > Euphorbiaceae > Hevea > Hevea brasiliensis. Next base: position 99,850,839 of record NC_079502.1, on the reverse strand, counting down.
CCAAATGAATTGTGTGGGAATGGTAGGAAATTAAACCAAATTCGTAGGTCAATGGTCATGCTGCTGGCAGCATGACCAAACCTACTTTGAAGGACCAAAACTCAAATTTTACAAGCCTAATGGATATGCCACCAATTGGAGATGAAAATAGACATAAAAGAGCACAATTTTCATTAAGGAACCATGGCCAAAAACTGACCAAAACTTGGTGAAACAATTGACCAAAGTGAAATGATAGCAGGCTGCCACTGCACCAAACTGACCAAATGAATAGTAACTGTTCATTTGGTCATAACTCGAGTTAGACAGGTCAAATTGACCTGAAATTTGGCCAGGGGTTAGAGGAGATATAGATTTAAAACTTTCATGAAGAATATCACCCTAAATTATGCCATTAACCCATTCAAATTATTGAGCAAAGTTGAGTTACCAAACCTGCAACTCTGCAGATTTTCAGTTGAGCAGTAAGGTTTGGATGGTAATAACTCTCTCTAGAAAACTCGGATTTAGGCGATTCTTGAATCGATGGAAACCTAAGACATAATAGAACATTTAATATGAAGAAAGTTAGACCAAATTATGAACTTAACTTGATCAAATTACTGACCAAATTTGGATCAAAAATCTGCCAGCACCTAAATTGCAGCATGAACAGTGCACGTGAATAGTAAACTTATTTTGGCCATAACTTGAGCTACAAAACTCAGATTGAGGTGATCCAAAAATGAGAATACACTTAAGACAATAAGGAACATTTTCTATGAAGGAAGTTTTGTCAAATTACAACAGTAGATCGACCAATGGAACAGTGAAACTTCGGAGAACCAAAACCGAAAATTGGCAATTTTGCCAAAATGACCTAAGCTTTGAGAAAATGACCAAAACCAACAAGTTTAATGACCAAAATGTGGTATGTGGGTGAAGTTAGAGTTCTCATACCTAGTAAGCCTTAAAAAGTCAACTATTTGATTGGAATAGTGCAGTGAATAGTAACCCAAAACACAAAATTTCGAGAACGTCGTATTTAACACATTAGAGCTAGGTAAATGTGAAGCTAAGTTTATTTTGGATTTATTTTAAGTTCTAGTACTGAAACATTGTAAATTTGCGTGTTTCAGTGGAAAAGAATACCGGGATAGAACCCGAGGAGTCGAGTTAAGGCCAACAGGCAACTCGTTTGAGGTTTGTGCACAACATATACTTTTATAATCATCTTTTGCATATTGTTTTGAATAATGTGAAATATTGGATTATAGCATTCTTATGATGTTTGATTTAAATTGTGAAAGTTATTGTGTATATTTGAAATGACAATGTTTAGCAAATTGTTAAGATAAGTTTTGAAACCACAGTGTCATGACCATATATTTGAACACCTCACTAGCACGACTAGTGGGGGTAATTAGTTTCAAATTTTAATTCCTTCTCTGGAGAAGTGTTGAGGTGTGCCAGTAGAAGAGGATGTGAATGGATATCCATATATTTGAGCTAGCTAGCCTTGTGATATGATTTCTCTTTAGCCTCTGGCTATTGAGATTCATGTGATTTCTCTTTAGCCTCTGGCTATTGAGATTCTATTTGTTTCGAATGGCATGATCTAGCTGTGGGTTTTGTGAAATGTGTTTTGATACTTTGAAATGAACTTGGTTTACATTTAAAATCTCACAATGCATGATTTGTTTTTAATTTTCATGTTTAGCCAAATCTTTGAATAAATGTGCTTTAAGTTTTGCATAAAGATTATTTTAGTATATTGTGCACCACTGAGTCCTAGTACTCAGCGATAGCTTTTATTGCTGTCGCAGATACAGAGATTAGAGGAGCAGCAGATCGAGTTCTTTGAGGTGTGAGAAGCTACCACCTAAAGTTTTGGGTATAATTTATACCCTAATCAGAAATATTTCTTTTGATGTATATATTGCACATAAATGTATGGACATGTACATGGGTCTTGAGCAGCTTGTACAAAGTTTGTATAAAAGTTGTAATAAATTTTAGTTTGGACTTTCTGAATGTAAATTTTAGTATGATGAATATATAAATTGCTTATCTTGAATGGAATATGAATAAATGATATTGATGGACAGTATTTTGAAGGAATTATTGAACTTCTGAATTTGAGAAATTGATTGAGATTGAGTATTAAATTGAAGCAGCTGTTGAGAAAAATTTTTAGAAGTGTTTTTTTACAGGTATTCAAAGAACGGTTTTCTTAAAATACAGAGGAAACTCTGTCAAATTTTTTATAAAATTTGCGGATAACTAAAATGGACCAAAAATATTAACTAGTTTTAATATTAACTAAATGTTTTAAATACTTATTAGAAAATGCTCACCACTTATCAAAAATAAGAAAATTGTTTTAAAATCCCTTGTAGGATACTTAATGAGTTATCGGTAGGTGAAGTGCGGTAGTTCATTAGGTATTCTACGGGATCATGTGATGCCTTACAGAGGGGTAAGGTGTGACAGGTGAGATGTCACTATCAACCTGATGTTGTCATTCAGTCCATCCTCAAACCTTCTGCACTTATCAATCTCTGTAGGCATTAGCTCTAATGCATATCCACTAAGTCTCACGAATTCCCGCTCATATTCAGAGACTGTCAGCTACCTCTGTCTCAGTGCCAGGAAATCTCTCCTTCTGGCCTCCAAGTACACATGACTGATGTATTTCTTTTTGAATTTAGCTAGAAAGAAATCCCAGGTGATTTGTGCAGGCTGTACCACTCTAGTTACTATCACCCACCATCTATATGCATCCTCCTCTGCTCAGTGTGAGCACACTCCAGCTTTGCTCTGGGGTGCAGTGCAACTGCTGCAATACCCTCTCTGTCCTCTCCAGCTAATACTCTGCTGCGGCTGGATCATCATCCCTCTTACCTCTGAAGTCAACTACCCCATACTTCCGCAGTCTCTCTAGTGGAGATCTATGTACAAGTTGCGGCTGTGGGGGTGGAGGTGGCTGTACAAGTGGTGGTGATGGTGGTGGCTGTGGTTGTGGCTATGGTTGTGGAGGTGGAGGTGGCTGTGGCTAGGGAATGGCTCCGGTGATCTAACGGAACAGCTGTGTCATCTGTTCATAGAAGGCCTGTTGTGCCTTACTCACAGTACCTCGAGATGACTCTGCTCTACTACTACTTCTCCCCCGACTAGGAGCAGCTGCGTGACTCTCCACTTCCTCCTCTATCGGTCCTGGAGGTTCGTGCTCTGAAGGATCAGATGCCATCGATCCTATAAAACAGACAAAGAAACAGATCTGCATTAGTGTCACCTCGACTCTATTTAAAGACCCATGCATGTGATGCACTCTATCTATTTCTAACTATTTAGGTCTAAGACCGCCTAAACCTCTGCTCTGATACCACTAAATGTGACACCCCTTACCCATCTCTGTATAGCCGAGCAAGAAGTACCACATTCGGTGCTGGAGCACCCTATCTTGTTTTATCATATCTATTGTAAACTTTTAATGTCATTTAAAACATGTATTCTATGTGTAGATTTTTTTTTTTTATATATCTTATATCTGTGGAGACCCAGACAGAGCCTCCCCTGTTTTATTAGCATCTGGCGGGTTTCCACTAATCACCTGTTAACATGTCCATGTTCATTTCACATATTTCTATATCATATTCTCTTGTATCATATCACTTACAATTATTTATGAGATCTAAAAATGAAGTATCATCTATTGCATTCATATAGAAATTCATAGATAATAAATTACAAGTTTTCATTTCAATCTCAAAATTTAATTACAAGTCCAAAATGAAATACATCATGACTAGACATAATGAACCAAAATACTAGTTTATACATGGGCCCTACCAAAATACAAAAGACCAGTGAGGTGACTCTGGACAGTAGCAGATCTGGTTAGAGCTCTGTTAGTGCACTACTGGTGCTGCTGCTGCGGTTGCTGCGGCTGATCTCCAGTACCTACGCGATGGAAAACCAACGCGCTAAGCATAACGCTTAGTGGTGCATAATTTATAATAACAATAATTTAACAATTTAAATAATAATGGTAAATTCATAATTTCTGTGTCTTTTACATTTTTATTTCACTTTGGGAACAATTTAATTTATCAGAATCTTTTCTGTTTACTTATTGTATATTCAATCTTAATTAATTATTTTCAATACCCAAGAAACATATAACAAATTATAAAAGCTGGATGCATGGATGTATACTGGTTAGACAGCCATATGTCTGTCCAGTATACGTCTGTCAGGCACGAGGCCAGCTGTCGAGAATGAGACCCGCTGTCAGGCTTGTAAAGCCAGAAATAAGGTAGGCACAATGGCCAGTAAGTAGGCATCTTGCCTGTAGAACAATCATACCAGACATATATTGTCAGTTCATGATTTTCTCGGTAGGTAGTACTTCTCTCTGTAGTCTCTAATTGGTATACCAATTTATTCAAACTAAATAAATAAGTCTACGTATACTATGGGCAATTAAACATTTTTAATTATTTTAGTACTATTCACTGTTACTATTTTTTGGTACTGTTCATTGGTACCATTAATTTCATATTAATAGGACATTAGTCCCAATTTACATATTCATATCATTTTTAATATTTAATTATCCTTATGAGTATTTTAATTATCATATATAACATTTTTCCCATGAACCTTTCTTTAGGTTCATGTTGATGTGTTATCTTTATCTAGGAATTTGACTAGGTTAGGATGTCCATTTAGTCACACTTCCTTCATAACAATTGCTCTTCTATGTTTAAACTTGAATTTCAGTTTTTGAATCACTGAATTTGGGGTTATAGAGCTCAAGTTATGGTCAAAATACCATAACTGGTCCCTTTGCCTCAAAGCTGTCCAGAATTTACAATTTCTGGTCAATAAAATTTGACCAGTCATTTGATCATTTTATGGTCATTTTAAGACAAGGTT
>NC_079502.1:99708712-99845819 GCF_030052815.1 Hevea brasiliensis | reverse complement strand
AAGCGAAATGAAAGAAGAATGATCTGCAGATTAGCTTTGGGATACTTCCCCAATGGCGATATTCTTTACAAAAGGAGCTCCAACAGCGAATTTTTGAGATGTGTAGATGCAAAAGAAGCAAGGAGGATCCTTTTTGAGACTCATGAGAGGAATTGTGCAACTCATGCTAATGGGCATATGATGGCTAAGCAAATCATGAGACGGGAATACTTCTGGACTACTATGGAGAAGGATTGCATCAAGTACTTTCGAAAGTGTCATAAATGTCAAATATACGTAGATCCGATAAATGTTTCACCTCATCAATTGTTCAATCTCGTTTCCCCTTGGCCTTTTGCAATGTGGGGCATCGATGTAATTGGCCCCATTAATCCCAAGGCATCCATTGGGCATAGGTTCATCCTGGTAGCTATTGATTATTTTTCTAAATGGGTCGAAGTGACATCATATGCCCACATCACGAAGAACACATTTCTCAAATTCCTCAGAAATAATGTCATCTGCCGACACGGCCTCCCCAACGAAATCATCACTGACAACACCAAGAATTTGAATAGTCCAAAGTTTATGTGACCAATACAAGATCCGACATCTCAATTCTTCACCATACCATCCCCAAATGAATGGAGCGGTAGAAGCCGCCAACAAAAATCTCAAGAGGATCATTCGGAAAATGACAGTCACTTACAGAGATTGGCATGCTATGCTTCCCTACGCTCTTCATGCATACCGGACCTCTATAAGAACATCAACTGGGGCAACTCCATACTCACTGGTTTACGGGATGGAAGCTATTCTGCCTATTGAAGTAGAAATTCCTTCCCTTAGAATTTTGAAGGAATCAGGAATTGATGAGTCGGAATGGATCCAGTCGAGGTTGGACCAATTGAATTTGCTAGACGAGAAAATGCTAGCGGCAACGTGTCATGGGCAGTTATACCAGAGAACAATAGCTAGGGCATTTAACAAAGGTGTTCGCCCACGCGAATTTCAACCTGGGGACCTAGTCCTAAAGAAGGTGCTTCCGAATCAAAATGATGCCCGGGGTAAATGGTCACCAACTTATGAGGGACCCTACGTGGTTAAAAGGGCGTTTTCTAGTGGGGCCCTAATCTTGACCCATATGGACGGAGAAGAATTTTCAAGACCCGTGAATGCCAACACTGTCAAAAGGTATTATGCCTAAAAAAAAAAAAAAAAGAGTAGGGGTGAAAACCCGAAAGGTCGCTCCTGGCAGAATGTGCGAAAGAGGTGAAAACCCGAAAGGGCGCCTTTAGAACCGAAAAAATGGAGAAATAAAGAGGGGTACTGGACCAAGGAAGGAAGTAAACCGCCACAGTATGAATATTCGTCAGTAGAGTACTTGAAGTAATGGCAGTTAAGGGACTTCGAAGTCAACTACAAGGAATCTGTGAGATCTATCCTTGTACCGTCTTTTTCTTTGCAACTGTACGTTCCTTTTCTCTCGAGCTATAATAAAGTCATCATTTCACTTTAATCTATCTTCTTCACACATTTGCATTTATCTTTCTCGTATACTCACACTCTAATGCTGTCTTTTGCGCACTATGAATCTGTCAAAATTTTGTCATAAGATTAGGATTTGGATATTGATAACCTCATGTACTTTGTTAAGAAATTTGCAGGGACTGATCAATAGTAAAAAAAAAAAAAAACTAGGGGTGAAAACCCGGAAGGGCGCTTCTAGTAGAATGGGCAGAGGGGAAAGTGAAAACCCGCAAGGGCGCTTTTCACAAAATAAGGAAGTCAAAAACAGAAAGAGAATCCTGGGAAGTGAGCAAGAAATGGGAAGTGATGGGTTAAATCTTACAACTCGTCCTCCATTAATCATTTATCTTCGGGATCCTATTAAGTACACTCCGTCGCGGAAGAACTGCTTGTGTCAGGTTAGGCTTGCTTTGTAAGCATTTTAATTTTTCGCATTTAAATTCTTGCTATCAACCTCTAGTTCCTTGATCCAAGTTGATTTTAATTTTTCGCGTTTAAATTTCTGTCATCAACCTCTGGTTCCTTGATCCAAGTTGATTTTAATTTCCAGCATTTAAATTTCTGTCGTCAACCTATGGTTCCTTAATCTAAGTTGATTTTAATTTCTAGCATTTAAATTCCTATCATCAACCTCTGGTTCCTTGATTTAAGTTGATTTTAATTTTCAACATTTAAATTCCTGTCATCAACCTCTGGTTCCTTGAGCTAAGTTGATTTTAATTTTTCGCATTTAAATTTCCTGCTATCAACCTCTGGTTCCTTGATCAAAGTTGATTTTAATTTCTAGAATTTAAATTCCTGTCATCAACCTCTGGTTCCTTGATCTAAGTTGATTTTAATTTTTCACATTTAAATTCCTTCTATCAACCTCTGGTTCCTTGATCTAAGTTGATTTCAATTTTTTGCATTTAAATTCCTGTTATTAACCTTTGGTTCCTTGATCTAAGTAGATTTTAATTTTCAGCATTTAATTCCTGTTATCAACATCTGGGTCGTTGACCTAAGTTGATTTTAGTTTCCTAACTTTAATTTTGAGTTTCAATGTTTTAATACCCAATCACCCAAAATATGGGTCTGAATCTTTACATAATTCCTACACGGGAAAATTTTATTCCCGTCAATAGAAATTATGTAAAGAGGGGCAGCTGTCGACACCATATTTTGGCCAATCACCAAAATCAATGAACTTTGAAAATCGACCCTCAACTGACATTCCTCAGTTACAAGTAACCTGATTAGGAAATAAGCTGATCTCGCATCTAGTCGAATGTTTTCTTATCTCTTAACAAAGCAGGTCACACCAATATCAGGTCCCCACACAGTTCAATCACATTTCCGATCTCCTAAGGAGATCACATTAATATCAAGTCTCCATGACATACGATTCATTCCCGATCTCTCAAACCAATTACCAAGTATCCTTGCTAGTCAATCACATTTCCGATCTCTCGTCAAAGGAAATTAAACCAACATTAGGTCTTCGTGCCATCCAGTCTTATTTCTGATCTCCCTTTTGTAAACATTGTGGATAATCGCTTAACAAAGTTAAGGTTTCAGCCTGGCTTAATGGTGCTTCCGATCTTAAGTGTTCAAATCAGGTTTCCAATTTAAATAATTTTAAGTTCTGTTCGGTGTCTGGTCTTGGCTCAAGCTGATCTCATGATTACAATGTTCTTCTGACCTCTCATACTTAGATTAATAATCGCTTTTAAGTTTGATAACATGGTCAAACAATCAAGCACTTGTACAACTTAGATACTTTCCGATCTCATCAAGTCATTGAACAAAAGGGAGAATTTCATTTCATTTCATTTCAAAGTAAAAAAATACAAGTCATTTGGCTGGAGGATCACCCCCAACCTATTCTAAATTTCGCTCACCCTCTCTATCTCCCTCAGCTTCCTCTTTGCTCTCATCTTCTTCATGAGGAGCTAGGTCCACCATCCAGGAGAAGTCCTCCTCAGGATATCGCCTCCTGAGCTCGGCCAAAAGGTCGCCGTGGGCGTTCACATAAGCACCGGCCTCCCTCATCACTGCCTCTTATTCTTTAGCTCTAAGTTCTTCAGTGAGGCGAGCGACGTTAGCAGTTCAGAGCACCCGAGCTTCTTCGAGTTCATGAGCCTGCTCGACCAATTTATCCTCATAGGATTTCATTCAACCCTCAATTTCAGCTATATAGTCCTGGGCAGATGAAAGTTGAGCTCGAGCGGAAGCTGCCTCCTGGACTGCCTTCAAGATCTCTTGCCTCAGAAGATGAGCCTTTTCTCTAATTATTTATTGGTTTACGAAGCTCTTCACGCTAAAGCTCATCATTTGGGCTAGGAGATCATCAATGCTGCACTGGGTCAGCCTGTGCCGATCCTCCTGGAGGCATATGGAAGCTCCCAGAACCTTAGCTAAACCCGAATTCTCTCGAACAGATCGGTTCTTCTCCAGGGAGTGAATGAGGACTTCGGCACCGCGAGAAAGGGTCCTCGTAGTAGGTTGGGAAGGACCCCCTCCTGCACTCGAAGCAACTAGTGGAGGTAATGGCTCTTCTTGTTGAGGAGGAGACTGAGTTATTTCTATTTCAGGGACCGGCTGTCCCGAGGGTCGGGACAAGCCTCCCGGTACCTCTCTTGGATCATCCTTGGCGTCTGCGCGGCCTCGGCGCACTTCATTTCTTGCACTTTCTTGGAGACCTCCCTCTTACGCTTTCGACTCTCTTTGGAAGCCTTGCTGCCCGCCATACCTGCACAAAGAAAAGTCAGTGAGTTCGCTAAGGCCCAGAGATCAGAGATGTAGAAAGTACCAGGGCCGAGGTCAGAGAGCTGAAGCTTGTGTTCTTTGCCCGGTAACCAGCCGCATCCTCCAATGGTGCAGTTTGGCCATCACTGCATCTAAGCAGGAGAACTTCTGAGTGGCTGCCTTATCCTTTAACTTCATTACCATGGCACCCTCATCCCTACTCAGGGCAACATGCTTTGGAAGTGGCGGGACCAGATATTGCCAGCCTCGGGGGAAACCTTCGAAACCTTTCGTAATCTTTCTCCTCAACATGAAGAAGCGATTTTTCCAATTCTTCAGTAAGGAAGGCAGATCAGTAAAGAGCCCACAGTGCAGTTTTGCTTGAAAGAACCAGTACTCATCGTCCTTTCGGCAAGTGAGCCTATGCAGCTCAGCGAACACCTTCGCTGTAGGATCGAGGCATGGTGAAATTTCAGGACGTCCTTGAAGAAGTCGTCAAGGGAAAACCGAAGCCTGGCTTTTAATTGCTCTTCGTACACCATGATCGCATCATTTTCCTCGAAAGAGTGATCGGCTCTGAGATCATCATGGCATTTGATAAGCTTGAAAGAATCGGTTCGAAGGTTGTATTCTTGACTAATGGATTGCAGATCGGTTTCCTGGAGGACCGATGGTAACTCATCCACTGGGAGATTTTCTCTACCAGAGGAAGATGTCTGTCTTGATTGAGTTGCTCGACCATGAACTAAAGCGGAAGTCGTGGGAGGTTCAGATCGCCCACTTGGTTCGACCGCTTCAACTTTATCCGATGATCACGAGACATGGACGGAAGGGGGGCTCGCCACTCTCTGACCCTCGGCGCCGCTCATTTTCAAAGAAATGGAAGAAGTTTAACTAAGAGAAAGATCAAAACCCTTACCGAAGTGTGATCAATGTTTGAAGAACTTGAAGAAACGAGAGAATTTTGGAATCGCTCGTAGAGTGCTGAAAATAACATAAAGGAGCAACTGACTGACCCTTCCCCTATTTATACCCGTCTGAGCATTCAATGCTCACAGTGTCCCAAGCGGTGCATCGGTTAGTGAAATTCGCCCGCTTTTCTGACATGTCACAAGAACATTCTAGAAACTCCATAAATAAATAAGGGGCGATCGGTTGGTTAAAGATCGGCGGATTAAGGTAGATGTTCAGAATTACAGATCGGCTAAGGGCCATTCAGTTAGGAATTAGATCGGATATGCACATTAGAGATCAAAAAATAACTAATGCAATAATAAAATGATAACTGTCAAAATAAAATTTCATTTCATTTCCAAAAGATTAGATTACATCATTTGGGCGATCTCAAGATATCGGATTACATCATTAAGAACCTTTAAAGGTCAGATTGCATCATTTGGGTGATCTCTAGAGATCGGCAGTACATTCTACCTGGTAGGGACCTATGTCAATGCCTAGTCTCGTGGCTAAATCAAAAGATGTGTCTGATCAGAAAGCCAGCCATAGGCATCGGATAGATGTACAGCTCAGATGGAGTGACTATGACTCTCATGATAATGAGAGGAGTCATCATCGATGTCATCGACCAGAACCGAGCCGCAGTCGGGACACCCAATGTGGTGAGGAGCCAAATGAACTTCAAAGGGCGGTCACCGATTTTGAAAGGGAAATTAGCAGTCTTCTCGCCGAAATCGGTTCGCCTATTATATCAGTCGATCGACTCGAGATCGACACGATCGATATTCTCGATCTAAATCGGTAAATTAGTCTGGTTCTCTCACTATCATCAGAGGTGGTTATTCTCTGATCACCAGGATCATAAATTTTCAGTCGAGGAACAAAGTGAACAATCGAAAAAAGATTAAGAGCAGTCGCTGTGGCCAGGATTGTTGCCGGAGAAGCTAGAACGGGAGAAATGAGAAGTGGAAGGAGGAGAAATGAAATGCTGAAAGATGCCCTGTTGAGGCATATATATAGGGGGTCTGAGCATTTGTTACTAGCAGAAATCGAAACGGATGCATTGGTAATCGAAGGATTAAATGCTTTGACTGAAGTAGCTCAGATAGAGGGGAAGGTTCTGGAATGGGAGAGATCAGGAGAGGAGCCCAGTATTAGAGATCGAAAAAGGGTCATAATAGGAAGATCGGAAGGAATGGGAGATCAGAAAGCAAGGAAAGGATGAGCCAATTTCCGATAACCCTTTTCATAATCAGAGCCGAGGTAGTTAAAGCGTTACAGGCAAGATCAAATCTTCACCGCACGCTTCATTTGCAGAATCGCCCACAATGCTGACAGGTGCCAAGACATGTCATGGCAGTCCTGTACATCTCGATCTCCACCGTTGATCTTACTTGTAAGGACAAGCCCGAAGCCCTTGGATTAAAGAGAAGACGACAGGACCGGTGCCTTTTATTCCCGACCCTCGGATCTCCCATGACAAGAAGATTTTGAGCCGTTGGATTAGAAAAGAGAAAGGACAAATATTCTGAATAGGATCTCAGCCGTCCATTTTGATTCTCTTCAATTCTCAGGCATCAGATCATGTCCTTTAAAATCCAAACCTTCCATCTCCCTCAGGGGAAATCCTGACCCTTCATTAGGAGCACCCGTTCCCTATAAATACCTGCATGAAAAATTGTTGAGGGGAGGATGAAAAAAGGGGTGGTGATTATAGTGGAAAGGCTTTTAAACTTGATTCAGTCTTGCTACTCTGCTATTTTTAAGCTTTCAAAATAGAGAAACTTCATAAACCAGTTTTCTAAAGTATTTCCATTGAAGGAGTGTTGGACGCTGAAACTCTTCATTTTCAGTTTGTTCATTACTCTGCGATACCATCTCTCAGTTTCAGTTTTGTCTTCATCATCTTTATATCCACCTTTTATTTTCCAAGCTCAATCTCATTCCAACCCGGTTACTGTTACTTCGGCTCAATTGCATTCTAACTTGGTATTCTTTATTTCAAGGCAAGCATTAGTCCCCAGACTATTAGCACGCAGCTCTACAATATTTGTGACTCCATAGTTAGTTCAATAGATTCAATCCCCTACAGGTGAGCGTCTAGACCGTTGCTTTATCAAGTGCTCATTTTTTTATTTTCTTTGTTTTCATGCTCGTAATTTTCGTCAAGTTTATGTTATGTTAAAGAGCCCCCACGTAGGTGGTTATTCTCTTGAGTTTACCTTTTGTTCATTAGTTCATGTTATTTATTCGTTCTTAGCCTTTATTAACTTCAAATGTAGGTGTTCTAGTTACGGGTAACGTGTAGGTAGTTTAATAAAATGTTGGTAGCTGTGCCTTAACACGAGAGTTTCTTTAAAATAATAAAAGTTTGGATAATAAATCGGAGGAAAAGTTATGAAGTCGAACCACTAAACAAGCTCAGGAGATAACTTGGTATAGTGGGGGATCGAGGTAAGATCGGATCCCAGACTAGTAAACGAAAGAGATCGAACATTGCCTGTCAAAAGGTACTGGTAAGGCGATCACAGAGGAGATCGGTAAAAATCAGTCTGGCATCCCCTCCCTAGTTATAAGGTATCAATGGGTTAAGAGAAGCCTTGTTCGGGTTCCTAGCGCCTTCGGATGCTAGAACCCTTAGTCTAAGGTTCTTACGATATTCGATCGTAATTAAATTTTAAGAGGTCGGGGGAGAGTTCTTACCCGATCCTCATTTAAACAAAAAATAGGAGATCGGAGGAGAGTTCTTATCCGAGATCCTTCATTAAAACTCTAAAATTTTAATAAATACTTAAAGAGATCGGAGGAGATTTCTTATCCGATTCTCAATCAAAATTTTAATAAATACTTAAAGTGATCGGAGGAGAGTTCTTATCCGATCCTCAACTAAAATTTTACTAAATACTTAAAGAGATCGGAGGAGAGTTCTTATCCGATTCTCAATCAAAATTTTAATAAATATGCGGAGATCGGAGGAGAGTTCTTATCCGAGATTCTTCATGCTTAAGTCTAAATTAAAAATTTAAAGAGATCGGTGGAGAGTTCTTATCCGATTCTTAAACAAAATTTTTAATAAATATGTGGATATCGGAGGAGAGTTCTTATCCGAGATTCCTCACTCAAACTTTAAATAGATTAACCCTAGAGATCGGGAGAGGTTTTTACCCGGATTCTCTCAAATCCAAACTAAAATATCACAATACGCAAAGTAACCCTCTAAACAAAAAAACCGCTACACAACACCGACTCACTAAGGGTCGTCTCATGTACTTATGTATCTGGGTAACCCGAACCAGTGAAAAATCAAATATTCCTTTTTATCTAAGGGATTAACATCATCATTCTAACCCCCTAATTATCGATTTTAATTTGTAAAGAGCATAATATTAAATCTGTTTACCCTCATAGAGGGACGAGGTGGGGTGCCTAACACCTTCCCCGCCCGTATATGGACCCCGAACCTATAATCTCTGTTTTCGAAGTGGTTTCATTTAAATTTATTTTCATAAATGGTTTTCTTTGATTTCCCTCAAAATTAAAGTGGCGACTCCTCACTTTTCCCACTTCGGTGAGTGTTCGTCCAGCGACCACAAAATACCATGCGACATATCTGATCATGATGATTCTGATTGAGATTGAGCATGAGAAATTTTGCGACTGATTCTGAGTTGTGAATTTGAGTATATATTGAAATTGTTTTGGCAGGTTTAGAAGAACTATTAGTCCAAATTACAGCCAGCACTCTGCTGGATTATCATTAAAATTTTTGAAATTTCCAAATTAGTCAGATTTTGATAAACACTAAAAATGGCCTAAACCTTAGATAAAGTTTTTAATGAAGTAAATCAAGAACTGTAATGAAATCAGATAAGATCAGGTGTTCCGGTACTCCGTGTGACATGCCTTGCTCGGCTATATTATAGATGGGTGAGGGGTGTTACATTGGTGATCTCACTAACTTGTTTTCTATACAGGTATGGTAGGAGGTGAGAGCGCGAAGGAGAGCCATAAGTGAAAAAGGGAGGTCACCTGGAAAGTGCGAGAAATGAAAATTACTGCTGCATCCCAGACGCCGAGGTGAGACTCAGTAGAAGTGTCGGGCTCTTCGTTCCGATCTCCAGAATAGCCAACCCCAGAGATAGAGATCACTCCTTTCTCTCCTCGATAAGATGAACCACCGCCTCCACCGGTTTCTTCAAGTGCGGAAGGAGGGTATTCCCAACCTACTATGAGGACCTTCTCTTGTGGTGCCCACGTCCTCATCCACTCCCTGGAGAAGAATCGCTCAGTTTGGGGGAATCCTGGCTTGGCTGAGGTCTTGGGTGCCACCATCTGCTTTCCGGAAGACCGGAATAGATTGACTTCGGATAGTATTGATGACCTCCTGACTCAGACGATGAGCTTGAGTGTAGAGAGCCTTGTGAATCAACATATAATTAGATAAAAGGCCCATCTCTTAAAACAAGAAATTCTAAAAGCGGTCTAGGATGCAGCTTCCGCCAAAACCCAACTTTCATTTGCTCAGGACTACATCGCCAAGATAGAAGGTCGGACGAAATGTTATGAGGATAGGATAGCTGAACTAAAGTGGGAACTCAAAGATGCTCAAGCCTGCTAAACTGCCGATGTCACTCGCCTTACCAAGGAGATCAAAGTGAAAGAAGAAGAGACCATGGCGAGAGAAGCTAGTGCTTATGTGAATGCTCATGGCGATCTTCTGGCCGAGCTCATGAAGCACTATCTTGAGGAAGACTTCTCTTAGATGGTGGATCTTGTCCCTAGAGATGAAGAGGAGAGCGAGGAGGAGCCTGAGAGAGAGAGAGAGGATAATAGAACTGATAATGTACTCTGAGAGCAGGTTAGGGGAGACCCTCCTGCCGAATGACTTGTACATTTTTATTTTGAAATGAATCAAAGTCTTTTATGTTCAATTTCTTGATAAGATCAGAAAGCATCCAAACCAAATTGCCTGAGTACTTAAACGATTGAATGCAGTTGAACATTAAACCCAAGAGTGGTTATTAATCATAAAATATCAAGCTACTCTAAGAGATCGGAAAAACATTACACGTGAACATGAGATCAGACAGGGCCACGACCAAATATCGAATGAAACTTTAGAACATTAGAATTATAAAGATTTGAAAATGACTTGATGTCACACCTTACCCCTCTGTAAGGCATAACATAATCCCGTAGAATACCTAATGAACTACCACACTTCACCTACCGATAACTCATTAAGTACCCTACAATGGATTTTAAAACAATTTTCTTACTTTTGTTAAGTGGTGAGCATTTTCTAATAGGTAATTAGAACATTTAATTAACATTAAAACTAGTTAATATTTTTTTTGGTCCATTTTATTTCTCCGCAAATTTTATAAAAATTTTGTCAGAGTTCCATCTGTATTTTGAGAAAACAGTTCTTCAAATACCTGAAAAAAAGCACTTCCAAAAAATTTTCTCAACCACTACTTCAATTTCACAATCAATCTCAACAATTTCTCAAATCTCAAAATTCAACAGTCAACATTTCTCAATTTCCAAAATTCAATCATCAATAAAATAATATCTATCAATCTCATTCAAATTAAAATAAAACATTTCCATTCATTAAAGACAACAATCTATATATATATACATCATACCAAAATCTACAGAATAAAAATTCAAACTAAATTTTATTACAACTTTATACAAACTTTGTACAAACTGCTCAAGACCGATTTACATGTCTATACATTTATGTGCAATACATACATCAAAAGAAATATTTACAGTCACAGTATAAATTATACCCGATAACTTCAAGCTGATAAATCCTCAATCCTCAGCAGCTCAGTCTGCTGCTCCTCTAGTCTCTATATCTGCGGCAAAGAATAAAGCTATCACGAGTACTAGGACTCAGTGGTGCACAACATACTAAAATAATCTTTATGCAGAACTTAAATCACATTTATTCAAAAATTTGACTGAACGTGAGGATTAAATGCAAATCATGCATTATGAGATTTTAATCCCAAACAATTTCATTTTGAAGTATCAAATCACATTTCATAAAACCCACAGTTAGATCATGCCATTCGAAACAAATAGAATCTCAATAGCCAGAGGCTAAAGAGAAATCATATCACAAGGCAAGCTAGCTCAAATATATGAATATCCATTCACATCCTCTTCTACTGGCACACCTCAACACTTCTCCAGAGAAGGAATCAAAATTCGAAACTAATTACCCCCACTAGTCGTGCTAGTGAGGTGTTCAAATATATGGTCATGACACTGTAGTTTCAAAACTTATCTTAACAATTTGCTAAACATTGTCATTTCAAATATACACCATAACTTTCACAATTTAAATCAAAACATCATAAATAAGGTCACAATAAACTTTCAACAATTCAAAGCAAAAGTAAAATACATATTTCATTCACTTTATCAATGAATTTTAAAGCATAGTGATGTTGTGCACAAACCTCAAGAGAGTCGCCTCTTGGCCTTGACTCGGTTCCTCGGGTTCTTTCCCGGTATTCTTTCAATTGAAACACACAATTTTATAGTGTTTCAGTACCATAACTTAGCATAAATCCAAAAATAAATTTAACTTCACTTTTACCTAGCTCTAACGTGCTAAACTCGACGTTCCTTAAATTTTTGTGTTTTGGGTTACTATTCACTACACTATTCAAGTCAAATTGTTGACTTTGTAAGGCTTAATAGGTATGGAAATTCCAACTTCACCTACATACCACATTTTGGTCACTAAATTTGTTGGTTTCGGTTGTTTATTCAAATTCTAAGTCTTTTAGGTAAATTTGATAATTTTTAGTTTTGGAGTCTAAGGTTGCACTATTCCATTTGGTCACTTTTCTGTTAGAATTTGGCAAAACTTCCTTCATAGAAAATGTTCCCTATTGTCTTAAGTTTATTCTCCTTTTTAAATCACTCCAATTAGAGTTTTCTAGCTCAAGTTATAGCCATTTGAACTATGGCTGCCAGATTGGACACAACCCAGAATTTTGGACAATTTTTTGATTCTGGCAGTTTTAGGTCACCAAATTTTGGTGGCCAAATGGCTCGGTTAATGGCATAATTTGGGTTGGTGTTCTTCAAGAAAGTTTTAGGTCTATATCACATCTAACCACTGGTAAAATTTCAGGTCATTTTGACCTACCTAGCTCAAGTTATGACCAAATGAAGAAACACTGTTCATTTGGTCAGTGTGTACAGAGGCAAACTGTGATTTTTCAAGTTTGGTCAATTTGTTCACTAGGTTTTGGTCACATTTTGGGCATGCTTCCTAAATGAAAATTGCGTCATTTAGTGTCTATTTTCATTCCCAATTAGTCTCATACCAATTGGACTTGTAAATTTTCATTTTTGGTCCTTCAAAGTTGACTTGGTCATGCTGCCAGCAGCATGACCACACTCAATCCGAATTTGGCCTTAACTCCAACCATTCCTACACATTTCATTTGGTCACAAATGACCATTTCTCACTTCAAATTAGGTCCAAAACATCATTTACAAGTTTCTCACATTTTTGGTCTATAAACCCTAATGTCCAAAACCCTAATTCACAAACTCTTGCATTTAGCTACTTTCAAAGCCTTTAATCATAACCATACAACTAATTAAAGTTTATATACCCATTCAAATAAATCAAACCATGCAAATCACCCTCCCCTTCATGCTGGCCAAATTTCAGCTTAGTACCTCAACAATTTGTTTCATTTCATTTTAAGTTTATTTACAAGTTAATCAAGCCAAAAACACAACAAATAAACTAATTTTGCATCTTAAATCACTAACCTTGTTAGGTGTCTTTAAGCTTTCCTTTTTTCTTCTTTCTTTGATGACCAATCTCCTTCTCAAGTGACTAGAACAAGTTTTTATGAAGCAATCATGGGAGAAGTTGAAGTTTAGTAAGGATTTCAAAGCTTGGATACAAGCTTTAATGGAGGATCAACAATGGAGGAATGAGGGTGAGTGGGGCGGCAACAAGGTGAGGAAGAAGACTTTTGATCTTTTTTTTTCTTCTTCTTTTCTTTTTGTTTTTATGTCTTTAGGAAGACCAAAAATCTAATTAATTAAATATATTAATTATTATTTTTATGGCATCATGCATGATGTCATCACCTTTTTAACTTTTTTATTTTCTTTTTTTTATTTATTTTTCTATTAGTTCTTTAATTAGTTCTCAATTTCGAAATTTTCTTTTCTCCGATTTTATTTGACAGTTAGGTCAGGAGTCAGCTCTCGGGGTCAAATGACCAAATTGCCCCTTGCCGGTTCATCCCGGTTTGCAATTAATTCAATATTTCTTCCGGCTCTCTGACCTAATTATTTGGTAGCTTATAGCTTCTTTTTCGTGATTTTCTCTTTTCCACTGTGTTTCTAATAGTCCTAAGGACCGCAGCGTCATATTTTACAGTTCAAAATTTGAGTTTAAAATGACTTTGCAGTCCTTCCCGAGAAGGTCACCCATCATTGTGACTCTCGGCTCGTTTAACTTCTTATGTTCTGTTTTTCTTATTTATACTTAACTAATTGAACATTACTAATTATTTGTGTTTATGGCTTCTCTAGTTGTCTTAAGTGTGGTTCTAATCCCCTTAATTGTCCAAACCGACACCGATCACTGGAACAGTGAAATATACCAGGCTATGCAAATAGAGGTGTTACAATTCTCCCCCCCCCCCCTTAAAATAAATTTCGTTTTAAAATTTTACCTGGTATCAATCTCTGAATAGCTATGGGTGCTGTCTCCTCATGTCCTTCTCTCATTCCCAAGTAGCCTCCTGGCCCGAATGATGATTCCATAGCACTTTTACTAACGGTATCTGCTTGTTCCGTAGCTGCTTCACCTCATATGCCAGAATCTCTGTGGGTTCTTCTTCATATGTGAGGTCTGGATTCACTTCAATTTCCTCTACCGGTAGTACATGAGATGGGTTTGATCGATACCTCCTCAACATAGATACATGGAAGACATTATATATCTTCTCCAACTCTGGAGGTAGTGCCAAACAATATGCCAAAGGACCCACTCTTTCCAAAACCTCAAATGGCCCAATAAAACGAGGACTTAGTTTCCCCTTTTTGCCGAATCTCATAATTCTCTTCCAAGGAGAAACTTTGAGGGAAACTTTCTCACCCACTGCATACTCAATATCCCTTCTTTTCAAATCAATGTAGGACTTCTGACGGTCTGATGCAGTCTTAAGTCGATCTCTGATCACCCTGATCTTCTCCTCAGTTTGCTGCACAATTTCAGGTCCAATCATCTTTCTTTCACCCACGTCATCCCAACAAAATGGGGTTATACATTTTCTGCCATACAAAGCTTCATATGGAGGCATCCCAATGCTTGATTGATAGTTGTTATTGTAAGCAAACTCAATCAAAGGCAAGTGTGTATTCCAACTGCCCTTAAATTCAATCACACAAGCCCGTAGCATGTCCTCCAAGATCTGAATTATCCTCTCAGACTGGCCATCTGTCTGTGGGTGGAATGCAGTATTGAAGTTCAATCTAGTTCCTAGGGCTCTCTGAAGACTACCCCGAAATCTAGAAGTGAACCTAGGATCTCTGTCTGATACAATGGATACTGGCACTCCATGCAGTCTCACAATCTCATCAATGTACAACTTGGCCAACCTTTCTAAACTGTAGTCCATCCGAACTGGCAGAAAATGAGCAGACTTGGTTAGTCTGTCAACAATGACCCATACTGCATCATGACTCTTCTGTGTCCTCAGAAGTCTCATCACAAAATCCATTGTTATTCTCTCCCATTTCCACTCTGGTACTGGTAGTGGATGTAATAACCCAGTTGGTACTTGATGCTCTGCCTTCACTTATTGACAAGTTAAGCATTTAGAAACAAACTCTGCCACATCTCTTTTCATACCCATCCACCAGTAATGCTCCTTTAGCCCTCTATACATTTTTCTGCCACCAGGGTGCATGGCAAAAGGAGACTCATGTGCTTCCTTCAAAATGATTTGCCTCAAATCAACATCATTAGGAACACACATTCTGCCCTCGTGTAGTAGTAGACCATCATCTCTGATTGAGAATTCTGGTTTCTTGCCCTGTCGGACTTCTTCCATCAGCTTCTAATACCTTTCATCATTCTGAGCAGCCATCCTGATCTGATCAATTAACACTGGCTGTACATGCCATGCAACTGCTGTCTGCCCCTCATCATTAATCTCTAAGATGGCATGTAATGATCTCAACTCATGTACCATAGACAAAGGAGTAACTCATAGACTTGCCATAGTCTTGCGACTTAAGGCATCAGCCACAACATTAGCTTTCCCTGGCTGATAGTCTATCAGACAGTCATAGTCTTTTATCAACTCTAACCACCTCCTCTGTCTCAAATTCAACTCTTTCTGGGTGCCCA
The DNA here is from genome assembly GCF_030052815.1 of Hevea brasiliensis. Classification (NCBI taxonomy): domain Eukaryota; kingdom Viridiplantae; phylum Streptophyta; class Magnoliopsida; order Malpighiales; family Euphorbiaceae; genus Hevea; species Hevea brasiliensis. The sequence goes on along the minus strand of NC_079502.1, from coordinate 99,830,209 downwards.
AATACTTCAAACTCTTATGATCTGTGTAGATGTAACACTTTTCCCCATATAAATAGTGTCTCCAGATCTTAAGAGCGAACACAATGGCTGCAAGCTCCAAGTCATGTATCGGATAATTCCTCTCATGCGGTTTTAGCTGGCGTGATGCATAGGCAATGACATATCGATCTTGCATCAATACACAGCCTAACCCATTGTGAGAAGCATCACTATATACTGTATATTCTTTACCCGGAGTAGGTAAAGTCAGGACTGGAGCTTCAGTCAAACATTTCTTCAATTCATCAAAACTCTGTTGACATTTATCCGTCCACTAAAATTTCACATCTTTTCTAAGCAACTTGGTCAATGGAGATGCCAACATGGAGAATCCCTTCGCAAACTGACGGTAGTATCCAGCTAAACCCAGAAAACTATGAATCTCTGTGACATTTCTGGGTGGCCTCCAATTAAGGACAGCTTCAATCTTATTTGGATCTACCTTGATGCCCTCTTCTAATACTACATGCCCCAAAAAGGATATTTCCTTCAGCCAAAATTCACACTTCGACAATTTGGCATATAGCTATTTCTCCCTCAAAGTTTGCAGTACAATCCGCAGATGTCTATCATGCTCTTCTGCATTCCTCGAATAAACCAATATATCATCTGTAAATACCATAGCAAACTGGTCAAGGTATGGTCTGATGATAGTGTTTATCAGATCCATAAAAGCAACCGGAGCATTAGTTAACCCAAATGGCATAACCAAAAACTCATAATGGCCATAACGGGTTCTGAAGGCAGTTTTAGCAATACTTTGCTCTTGTACTTTCAACTGATAATAACCTGATCTCAGGTCAATTTTGGAGAACACAGCTGCACCCCTCAACTGATCAAACAAGTCATCAATGCGGGGCAATGGATATCTATTCTTTATTGTCATCTTATTCAACTGCCGATAATCAATACATAAGCGGAGAGTGCCATCCTTTTTCTTAACAAACAACACTGGCGCTCCCCAAGGTGACACACTAGGGCAGATAAAGCCCTTGTCAAGCAATTCTTGTAATTGTAATTTCAACTCTTTCAATTCTGTAGGTGCCATTCTATATGGCATTATGGAGATTGGGTCCACACCAGGTATAACATCAATCTCAAACTGCACCTCTCTTTCTGGAGGTAATCCTGGCAATTCATCAGGAAATACATCCGGAAAGTCACATACAATAGGATGTCCCTCAGTGCTGGACTCCCCACTTAGGTGTCTATCACATGTGCCAAGTATGCTTCACACCCCTTTCTGATCATCCTTCTAGCTAGTGCAGCCGAAATGATGTTTGATGGCAGTAAATGCCTCTCCCCATGTAGTACCACATCACCGTAAAGAGTGACTGTCTTCAATCTATAGTCAATCATGGCGTGATGCCTGGCTAACCAATCCATGCCCAAGATGATATCATAATCTCTGAAGGGCATTTCAATCAAATCTAACAGGAAAACATGTCCTTGGATCACCAAAGGACAGTCTCTATAAATTCTGTTGACCCGGACCTCTTGTCCTAACGGACTAGTTACTAGCACTTCAAAACCCATTTGCACACATGGAACAGCAAGTGAACTGATTATGCTAGCACTAACATATGAATGGGTTGAAACTGGATCAAACAATACAAATACTTCTTGATCAGAGATAGAGAATGTACCAGCTACCACATCGGAAGTCTCAGCCTCTTCTCGCTGTCTCATTGTGTAGACTCTGGCTGACGCACTTCCTTGTGCAGACTGACCAACTGTGCCTTGACTGCCTGAAGCAGTGCCTCTACCTCTGCCTCTTCCTCTGCCAACAGACTATGAACCTCTGGGAGCAGGACTCTGAATAGATCCCTCGGCAGTAGTAGGAGCTGGACCATATCTCGGAGACGGAGCACTAGTGCAGTCTTTAGCTATATGGCCCTTGCCTCCACAGTTAAAGCAGGCTCCAGTGGCCCAATAACATTCCCCCCCATGAATCTTGCCACAAGTCTCACAGGGGCGGGCAGAATGTGAACCCCTGCTTGACTGCTGACCAGACCTAGGGGGTCTCTGTCCAGAAAATCTGCCCCTACCAAATCTTCCACCTCGACCCCTGCTGGGTCCACTAAATTTCTTCTTCTTCCCAGAAGTCCCACCAGAACTCTGTTCTACTGACTTTTCCCCCTTGTCTTTTTCTGATTTCTCAGCTTTCTCTGATTTTTCTTTCACTGGGGTTGCTTCTGATTCTATTCTTTCCAACTCAAGTGCTTGAGACATGAGCTCTGAGAAGTTGCTGTGCCTGAATCCCACAACTTGCATCCTCAAACTGGGCTTCAAACCAATCTCAAATCTCTTACATCTTGCCTTGCTGGTGGAAAGGAGATTCCCAGCATAGTGACTCAAGCTGGAGAACTCCCTCTCATACTCTGCCACTGATCGGTTCCCTTGTTTCAAACTCAAAAATTCTTGCAATTTCTGATCAACATATGCATCTGGGATGTATTTCTGTCTGAATTCTCTGATGAAGTCATCCCAGGTCAGCACTGGTGGTTCAGCCAAGCTGTGGGGGATGGTCTTCCACCAATCATACGCATCCCCTTGCAGTAGAGACACAGAGTATTCAAACTTCAATTCATCTTGGCAGTGCAGCTTCTTAAATACTCTGTCCATTCCTTCAAGCATTTCTCTGCCTCTAAAGGGTCCACTGTACCCTTAAATTCTGCAGCCCCATACTTCAGTAATTTATCATACTGTCTGGCTGGAGGCAGTGGTTGTGCCACAAGTGTCTGGGGTGGAGCTTGAGCAGGCATACCCCCAGCCATTTATTGAAACATCGCAGCCATCTGTTGTGCAAATTGTGTAGGAAACTGCGGTATTTGTAGGGCTGGTGCTACAGATCCACTGACATTTTGTAAAGCTGGGGCTTCCCCTTGTGCCTCAACTTCAACAAATTGCTCGACTGAGCGATCCCCTTCTTCCATTTCAGTCTGAAGTTAGGGTATCTCCTGAATAAATAACACATGGAGATTTCCCTCCGTTAGTTCATATTTATGATGTAATGCACTGTATGTAACAAATATGGACATTGAGCAGTTGTACTTAACAAGAAAGACACAAATTCTCAAGTTAAAACATACTTAAAAAATTTTGCTCTGATACCACTAAAACATGTCACACCTTACCCCTCTGTAAGGCATAACATGATCCCGTAAAATACCTAATGAACTACCGCACTTCACCTACCGATAACTCATTAAGTACCCTACAAGGGATTTTAAAACAATTTTCTTACTTTTGTTAAGTGGTGAGCATTTTCTAATAGGTAATTAGAACATTTAATTAACATTAAAACTAGTTAATATTTTTTTTGGTCCATTTTAGTTCTCCACAAATTTTATAAAAATTTTGCTAGAGTTCCGTCTGTATTTTGAGAAAACAGTTCTTCAAATACCTGAAAAAAATCACTTCCAAAAATTTTCTCAACCACTATTTCAATTTCATAATCAATCTCAACAATTTCTCAAATCTCAAAATTCAACAGTCAACATTTCTTAATTTCCAAAATTCAATCATCAGTAAAATAATATCTATCAATCTCATTCAAATTAAAATAAAACATTTCCATTCATTAAAGACAATAATCTATATATATATATACATCATACCAAAATCTACAGTATGAAAATTCAAACTAAATTTTATTACAACTTTATACAAACTTTGTACAAACTGCTCAAGACCGATTTACATGTCCATACATTTATGTACAATACACACATCAAAAGAAATATTTACAGTCACAGTATAAATTATACCCGATAACTTCAAGCTGATAAATCCTCAATCCTCAGCAGCTCAGTCTGCTGCTCCTTTAGTCTCTATATCTGCGACAGCAATGAAAGCTATCGCTGAGTACTAGGACTCATTGGTGCACAACATCTTTATGCAGAACTTAAATCACATTTATTCAAAATTTTGATTGAACATGAGGATTAAATACAAATCATGCATTATGAGATTTTAATCCCAAATAATTTCATTTTGAAGTATCAAATCACATTTCATAAAACCCACAGTTAGATCATGCCATTCGAAATAAATAGAATCTCAATAGCCAGAGGCCAAAGAGAAATCACATCACAAGGCTAGCTAGCTCAAATATATGGATATCCATTCACATCCTCTTCTACTAGCACACCTCAACACTTCTCTAGAGAAGGAACTAAAAATGGAAACTAATTACCCCCACTAGTCATGCTAGTGAGGTGTTCAAATATATGGTCATGACACTGTGATTTCAAAACTTATCTTAACAATTTGCTAAAAATTGTCATTTCAAATATACACCATAACTTTCACAATTTAAATCAAATCATCATAAATAAGGTCACAATAAACTTTCAACAATTCAAAGCAAAAGTAAAATGTATATTTCATTCACTTTATCAATGAATTTTAAAGCATAGTGATGTTGTGCGCAAACCTCAAGCGAGTCGCCTCTTGGCCTTGACTCGGTTCCTCGGGTTCTTTCCCGGTATTCTTTTCAACTGAAACACACAATTTTACAGTGTTTCAGCACCATAACTTAGCATAAATTCAAAAATAAATTTAACTTCACTTTTACCTAGCTCTAACGTGCTAAACTCAACGTTCCTTAAATTTTTGTGTTTTGGGTTACTATTCACTACACTATTCAAGTCAAATTGTTGACTTTCTAAGGCTTAATAGGTATGGGAATTCCAACTTCACCCACATACCACATTTTGGTCACTAAATTTGTTGGTTTTGGTTGTTTATTCAAATTCTAAGTCTTTTAGGTAAATTCGATAATTTTCAGTTTTAGAGTTTAAGGTTGCACTGTTCCATTGGTCACTTTTCTATTAGAATTTGGCAAAATTTCCTTCATAGAAAATGTTCCCTATTGTCTTAAGTTTATTCTCTTTTTTGAATCACTCCAATTGGAGTTTTGTAGCTCAAGTTATAGCCATTTGAACCATGGCTGTCGGATTGGACTCAACCCAAAATTCTGGGCAATTTTTTGGTTCTGGCAGTTTTAGGTCACCAAATTTGGGTGGCCAAATGACTTTGTTAATGGAATAATTTGGGTTGGCGTTCTTCATGAAAGTTTTAGGCCTATATCTCAGCTAACCACTGGTAAATTTCAGGTCATTTTGACCTGCCTAACTCAAGTTATGACCAAATGAACAATCATCATTTAGTCAGTTTGTATAGAGGCAGACTGTGATTTTTCAAGTTTGGTCAATTTGTTCACTAGGTTTTGGTCACTTTTTGGGCATGTTTCCTAAATGAAAATTGTGTCATTTAGTGTCTATTTTCATTCCCAATTGGTCTCATACCAATTGGACTTGTAAATTTTCATTTTTGGTCCTTCAAAGTTGACTTGGTCATGCTACCAGCAGCATGACCACACTCAATCCGAATTTGGCCTTAACTCCAAGCATTCCTACACACTTCATTTGGTCACAAATGACCATTTCTCACTTCAAATTAGGTCCAAAACATCATTTACAAGTTTCTCACATTTTTGGTCTCTAAACCCTAATGTACAAAACCCTAATTCACAAACTCTTGCATTTAGCTACTTTTAAAGCCTTTAATCATAACCATACAACTAATTAAAGTTCATATACCCATTCAAATAAATCAAACCATGCAAATCACCCTCCCCTTCATGCTGGCTGAATTTCAGCTTAGTCCCTCAACAATTTGTTTCATTTCATTTTTAGTTTATTTACAAGTTAATCAAGCCAAAAACACAACAAATAAACTAATTTTGTATCTTAAATCACTAACCTTGTTAGGTGTCTTTAAGCTTTCCTTTTTTCTTCTTTCTTTGATGACCAATCTCCTTCTCAAGTTACTAGAAAAAGTTTTTATGAAGCAATTATGGGAGAAGTTAAAGTGTAGTAAGGATTTCAAAGCTTGGATATAAGCTTTAATGGAGGATCAACAATGGAGGAATGAGGGTGAGTGGGGCGGCAACAAGGTGAGGAAGAAGACTTTTGATCCTTTTTTTTTTCTTCTTTTCTTTTTGTTTTTATGTCTTTGGGAAGACCAAAAATCTAATCAATTAAATATATTAATTATTATTTTTATGGCATCATGCATGATGTCATGCATGATGTCATCACATTTTTAACTTTTTCATTTTCTTTTCATTTTCTTTTATTTATTTATTTTTCTATTAGTTCTTTAATTTAATTCTCCATTTTAAAATTTTCTTTTCTTCAATTTTATTTGACAGTTAGGTCAGGAGTCAGCTCTCGGGGTCAATTGACTAAATTGCCCTTCGCCGGTTCATCCCGGTTTGCAATTAATTCAATATTTCTTCCGGCTCTCTGACCTAATTATTTGACTGGCTTAACAGTTCTTTTTCGTGATTTTCTCTTTTCCACTGTGTTTCTAATAGTCATAAGGACCGCAACGTCACATTTTACGATTCGAAATTTGAGTTTAAAATGACTTCACAGTCCTTCTCGAGAAGGTCACCCATCGTTGTGACTCTCAGCCCGTTTAACTTCTTATGTTCTGTTTTTCTTATTTATACTTAACTAATTGAACATTACTAATTATTTGTGTTTATGGCTTCTCTAGTTGTCTTAAGTGTGGTTCTAATCCCCTTAATTATTCGGACTGACATCGATCACCGAAACAGTGAAATATACCAGGCTATGCAAATAGGGGTGTTACACTTGAACTTTTTAAGGTCGAAATCATTATTTAGGGACCGAATAAAACCTTAACTTCGTTTGAGGAATATCTGGGCAATTCAAGCGAGATCCTTAATCATAACACTATTCAGATGGAATTTTGTGGTATTTGTACATAGAGAGATCGGAGAACAACAACAGGCAAGATTGGATGGTCTAGAGATCCAACATTGATTCGAACTCATTGGATAAAGACCAAGGGATTGGGAAGCAATCTAACTTGAACATGAGATCGATTTGTTCCAGAGACAAGCCATTGGTAAGTTTGGAAAGGCTACTTGTGATCAGGTCATCGGTCGAGAATGGATAACAAAATGAAGTTTCAATTTTAAAAGAACCTTGCATTTGAAGGTCGACCAAAATATGGTATCTATAGCTGCCCCTCTTTACATAATTTCTATTAAAGAGAATGAAATTCTCTTGTATAGAAATCATGTAAAGATTCAGAACAATATTTTGGGCGGCTGGGATATTAGAATCCAGAGGTCGATAGCAGGAAATTAAATGCTGAAAATTAAAATCAACTTGGACCTTGAACCTAGAGGTTGATGACGGGAAATTAAACACTGAAAATTAAAATCAACTTGGATCATGAACCCAAAGGTTGATAACAAGGAATTAAATGCTGAAAATTAAAATTAACTTGGATCTTGAACCAAGAGGTTGATGACGGGAAATTAAATGCTAAAAATTAAAATCAACTTGGATCTTGAACCCAAAGGTTGATAACAAGGAATTAAATGCTAAAAATTAAAATTAACTTGGATCTTGAACCCAAAGATTGACAACAAGGAATTAAACGCTGAAAATTAAAATCAACTTAGATCTTGAACCCAGAGGTTGATAACAAGGAATTAAATGCTGAAAATTAAAATCAACTTGGATCTTAAACCCAGAGGTTAATGACGGGAAATTAAACGCTAAAAATTAAAATCAACTTGGATCTTGAACCCAAAGGTTAATAACAAGGAATTAAATGCTGAAAATTAAAATCAACTTGGATCTTAAACCCAGAGATTGACAACAAGGAATTAAACGCTAAAAATTAAAATCAACTTGGATCTTGAACCCAGAGGTAGATAACAGGGAATTAAATGCTAAAAATTAAAATCAACTTGGATCTTGAACTTAAAGGTTAATCACAGGAAATTAAATACCGAAAATTAAAATCAACTTAGATCTTGAACTCAGAGGTTGATGACGGGAAATTAAACGCTGAAAATTAAAATCAACTTAAATCTTGAACCTAGAGGTTGATAACAAAGAATTAAATGCTAAAAATTAAAATTAACTTGGATCTTGAACCTAGAGGTTAATAACAGGAAATTAAATGCTGAAAATTAAAATCAACTCGGATCTTGAACCCAGAGGTTAATAACAAGGAATTAAATTCTTGAAAATTAAAATCAACTTGGATCGTGAACCTAGAGGTTGATAACAAGGAATTAAATGCTGAAAATTAAAATCAACTTGGATTTTGAACCTAGAGGTTGATAACAGGAAATTAAATATTGACAATTAAAATCAACTTGGATCTTAAACCTAGAGGTTGATAACAAGGAATTAAATGCTTGAAAATTAAAATTAACATGGATCTTGAATCTAGAGGTTGATAACAAGGAATTAAATGCTAAAAATTAAAATCAACTTGGATCTTGAACCTAGAGGTTGATAACAGGAAATTAAATGCTTGAAAATTAAAATCAACTTGGATCTTGAACCCAGAGTGTAACATCCTTGCTTTAGCTAATCCGTTCATTTGATTGTTCCGGTGATTAATGTCGGTCCGGACAGTCGGAATGTCTGGAACTATATGTAAACTAGAGTGAGAAGTCATAAATAAACCAAATAATGGTAAGAAAAATTGAGGGAAAATTTTAGAAATAAAATACAACAAAGTTAAATGAGCCGGTGTCCCGGTGATGGGTGACCCTAATGGAAAGTTGCTGTTTTCACTGCTTGTAACCTTAAACCTGAGAGAAATTCCTTGAAATAATTTTTGGGACTCCAGAGAAGAGTCATTGAGGTTTTGATAGCATTAGAATGCCAAGAAAAGGTTAGGAGAATTTTTAAAATCAGTACAGATAATTTTGGCTCCTTAAGCCAAACGAAGGGCATTTTGGTCATTTCGCCTTCAGAGACGATTTTTGAACAACTTGTCCATTTATATAAGTGAGATATATGACATTAAATATAAATAAATATTGATGAAAAATTTATTAAAAATAATAAAAGAAAGAAGAAAAGAAAAATAAAAGTAAATGAGACTTATTACATCATGTATAAGTCACCATGATGCAATAAAAAATGCCTAGCCAATTAAACTTAGACAAATATAATTAAGGGACATTAAAAAAGATAAAGAAGACCAAAAATTGACCCATCTTCTTCCTTTTATTTCAGCTAGCCGAACTAGCTATCCCTCACTTCCTCCATTTTAATTTTTTTTCTTTCTTTTCCTCAATCTTGATTCTCCTTACATCTCACCCCAAAACCCTAAACCATCTTCACTAAAATTCATCCCCACATCACAAGAAAACTCTTGGCAGCCACGAGGATTAGAAATAGTGAAGTTTAGGCAAAGTTAAGTGAAGCTCCAAAGAGGTTAGTGCTATAATCAAGTTATTTTCCTTCTTTAATCCTTGTTAGTATAATGAATTAAGTTAAATTTATATGAAATTGAAAGAAGTTGATGAGAAGTTGAAAGATAAATTTTGGCAGCCATGGGAGAGAGTTGAAATTTGTTGAATTGGTTGAATGAAATTTACTTAGAAATGGTTTTTGATGAGCATGTTTAAGTTAGATTTTGATTGGTGTGTGTTTGATGTAATTGAGGATTATTGAAGTTAGGGTTTTGGACAAACTTAGGGTTTTTCTTATGTGTTGGTGAATGAAATTCCTAGTGGTCAATTAGTGACCATTTGGCTGTGTTTGATGAGGAATTGAAGTGAATTGTGGCTTTGGATTTGAGGTTAGGTATGTTGCCTAGTAGGACCTACAGGATTGGATGTGAGTCTAGCAAGTTTAGGCAGCAATAACTTGAGTGGTGTAAGTTCAATTGGTGCAAGGACAATTGAACATGAAACTAGACACATAATGCAATATTTTTGGTGAAGAAACCATGCCCAAAAAACAAACTTAGAATATCCTAAATATTGACCGAATCTGGGTAATCAACATACTGGTCCTGGAAATTGACCAAATGAACAGTGTTTGTTCAAATGGTCATAACTCAGTGTATAAATGTCCAAATGACTGAAATTTTATATCAATGGAAAGATTAGACAATTTAGAATAACTTTCATGAAGAACATAACTCCAAATTTTGACCAGAACGTAATGGAATTGTCCACTAAAGTCAATACACCAAATCTAGTAGAACCAATTCTGCCCAGAAATTTTGGGTATAGGTTAATCTGGCTAGTTATGGTAAAATGGCTATAACTTGAGCTACAAAACTCCAAATGGAGTAATTTAGAAAGGGAATTAAAGAAAACACATAAAGGAACAACTTTCATGAAGAAAGTTTTATCAAAATTTTACTGTAGCCAGATCCAATGGAACAGTGAATTTGGACCTCAAATTCTGGAAATTTGAAATAAAACCTAGGAGACTAGGAATTGAGTTTGGCAACCAATGCCAACAAAAATAAAATGTAAAATGCGGTTTATTGGTGAACTTAGGCTTATCAAATCTATTATGAATAAAAAGGTCAACTTTTGTGTAGGAATGGCCAAGTGAATAGTAACAACCAAAATTAATGGAGTAAATGGTACCTCACTTAAGTGATTTAATGAATGTTTAAATTATGTAAATGTGTAGACGAGGTTTGTATTCTCATCACAAATAGAACTTAGGAGATATTATTAATTTAATTTGAAATGTGATTTATAAATGACTATAAATGAAATATTAAAGGTATAAAGGATGTGCAAATAATATTTGAGACATAGGTTGCTTTTATGAGTACAAATAAAAATACTTGAATCTAGGTACGTATAAATGAAAATACTTGAACCTAGGTACCTGTAAATTGGTGTAATAAATTAGCTAAATGATAAATAGATAGTTAGGTTGATAAATAGTGAACTATATAAATGAAATTTATGAATATATGCATTAGATGGAAATGAAAATGGACATAGTATTTCCATTAGGAAATAAAATAAAAACCTATTAACACTTAATGGTACATGAGTGAAAATAAGAGGAATCATAAATTTTATGTAAGCAAAAATACTTCTTGAATTGCAAATGATAAGTTATATAAATAGTTGATTCAATTTTTTTTTTTGAATTTGAGTGACACTAGGATTTAAGGAAAATTTAGTTCAATTTGAAATCCATGAAATATTCATGGATTACTTGAATGATAATTTACATAAATAGGGTAATAAATAAATGGATGTGCAAATTTGACATTAGTTCTCCTTATGAGAGAAAAGAAAAAATATTTTGATGTACAAATGGTACATGAAAATTAATTGATGTGAATTGAAACTATCATAAATGGCATAATAAATTGTATAAATTGTGTAGGAATGAAATTTGGGCATTTGTGCTTTTGCTATGAATGTAACATCCTCACTTTAGCTAGTCTATACTGTCTACTGTTCAGGCGACCAATATTGGTCTAGGCAGCTAGAATTTTTGAAATTATAAATAGACTAGAGTGAGGAGTTATAAATAAACCAAATAATGCTCATAAAAATCAAGGAAAATTTTTAGAAACCAAATACACTAAGGTTGAATGAGCCGAAACCCCAGGGGTGAGTAACTCGAAGGTGAGTAACTGTAGAGAGGTCCAATTGACCTGAAATTTACCAGAAACAAGCTGAGATATAGACTTACAACTTTCATGAAGAAACCTAACCCAAATTATGACCATAACATATTCAAAAAGTGACCTGAAGTTACTGCTCAAAATACTGTAGATTTGGTCAGTCCAGGAAATCTGGAAAATTTGTAATCCGGCCAGTTGTTGTTTATGGGCCATAACTTGAGCTACAAAACTCTAAATGAAGTGATTCAAAAAAGGAAATGTAACTAGATAAAATAAGGAACAACTTTCATGTTGACCATTTTGCCAAATTCCCACTGCAAAAATGACTAATAGAACAGTAAACACAAAGCTTGAAATCTGAAAATTTTGAATAATTAACATTAAGCTTAGAAATGGTATTGGCAACCAATACCAACAATTTTAGAATGCTTTGGGAGTATTAAAACCAATGTACCTATTGTCCATGTAAAAGTCAACATTTTGTTGACTAATGAATTAAATAGTAACACTAAAACTTGAATTTCAAGAATTGTGAAACTTAAGAATGTAATATGCCCTAGTACACCTAACAAGATTGGTTTGGATAGGTTGGCATGCCAGTAGGGTTCTGTTAGCAGTACTGCATATGGCTTCATGCCATTCTGTGTTTTATGGCCTCACGTGCCATTCTGTGATAAAATAGCCTTTGGCTGTGTTGATTGAGATATTATACTTGGGTTTTATCCCTGATAATTATTACAGCTTATTAGTGCATTGCCTGCACCGGGAGACACAATGTGATCGATGGTGTGATGGTCTAAGGTACTTAGTGCCCAGTGCCAGTTTACCCGTTTGTCTAGTCGAGTCGACTAGTATGGGTTACTCGGGCAATGATAATAAATATTACCAAATTTTAATCAAATAATACTGCAATAACTATCAGAAATTAAGTCTACCAAAGATGTAAACCTACATTCTGTATATTTACTTTATTTTAGTTACTTTATTTTATATTGTCACCACTAAGCAGAATTGCTTAGCGTGTCGCTTTTGCCACGCGCAGGTATTGGAGACATAGTTGGGGAGTCTAGTAGACCTCATACAGGGTGAGCTTTCAGATCTGCACACGGAGTCTAGAGTCACCTCACATTTGCAGTGCATTTGGTAGGACATTAGGCCACTTTTGGTATTTTGGTATTTTGTATTTTGTAAACTTTTGTAATGTATATTATAAACTCATGTAATTATGTTTTTGATATAATTATCTATGAACTATGTTCAGTAATAAATGTGAGCATTTCTCATTGAATTGAGTGTGATATGAAATGAATTGAATTTTGAGATACTGAAGTAATTTGAGAAATTGTTGAGAATATATTGTTAGTTTACTGAGAATGATGTGATGATTTTATTGAAAGTTTTTTTAACAGATTCAGAAGAACTGTTTTTCCAATTTACAGCCGGCACTCTGCCGGATTTTCTATAAAATTTATAGAAAATTCATATTAATCAAAAATTATAAATAAATAAGCAAAAAGTGTAAATTGATTTGAAATATGATTTGGTACTCCGGCACACTGTGTGGCATATCTTGCTCGGCTACACTATAGACGGGTAAGGGGTGTCACATTTAGTGGTATCAGAGCATCGGTTTAGGCATTTCTGGGCCTAGATAGAGTGCATACCATTGCTTTGCATTTGTAAGTATTGAGGTGACACTGATACATATCTGTTTGTTTTCTTATTTTGATTAGGATATGGATCCTGCTTCTCCAAGAGTAGTTGATGAAGAGGTGGAGAGTCGTGCTCCACCAAGGGCTGAATCTGGAGACAGAGGAGAATCTGCTCCACCAACTGCTGAGGCACCTGCCCAATCTCAGTTTGCACTATTCCAGCAAATGACCGAATTCTACTGGTAAATGATGGGGGCAATTCAACCACCACAACCACAGCCACAACCTCCACCAGCACCACAGAAGTCCCATTTAGAGAAACTGCAAAAACATGGGGCTATGGATTTCTTTGGGAAGGAGGAGGATGATCCCATGACAACAGAAAACTGGTTGGATAGAACAATCAGAGTGCTAAAATAGCTTAATTGCACCCCCGAGCAGAACCTGAAGGGTGTTGTGTCCCTACTTCCGGATGATGCATATCAGTGGTGGGACACAGTAACTAGTGAGGTGCAACTGGAACAGATTACCTGGGATTACTTCCTAACAGAGTACAGGAAAGAGTATGTTAGTAAGGTGTATTTAGAAGAGAGAAGAAGAGAATTTATCAGTCTGAGACAGAGGCAACTATCAGTGGTAGAGTATGAGCGAGAATTCATCAGACTGAGCTTGTATGGGAGGGAGATAGTCCCTACAGAGGCAGAGAGGTGCAAAAGGTTTGAAGAAGGGCTCAATGACAATATCAAAGTCATGATAACAGCATTGGAGATCACAGATTTTGTTAAATTAGTAGATGCTGCATCAAAAGTAGAAAGGGTCCGAATAAATGAGGAAACTAGAAGGGAAAGACAGTAGAAGAGGGGTCCAGGTCAATCCAGTTCATTTTCTACTCCCAATAAGAAGAGTAAAGGTCCTCCTGCTCAGGGTTCGGGACAACCACAAGGTCAGGGTTAGTCCCAGAGCCCCAGACCATAGTTCACACCTAGGAGAGGCCAGTCCACACCATCAGTGGGTAGCTTTCTAGGGAAGGTGTTCAGGGGACCAGCCCCAGCATCTTCTGCGTGTCCATACTGACAGAAGTGGCACAAGGGGGACTGTTGGTGAGTGACTGGTGCATGCTTACGGTGTGGATCTACAGAACATAAGATCAAGAATTGTCCGAAGAGAACTACTACAGTTGCCCCAACACAAGCAGATAGGCCTGCTCCTGCACCACAAAGGGTTAGGAAGCCCGGTAAATCTGAGGCAGCTGGTCCATCACTGAGGCCTGCATCCGAGTCAGCTGAGAGGCCAGAGACTAGAGTACCTGCCAGGGCCTATGCCATCAGAGTTCAGGAGGAGCAAGATGGCCCGGACATCATCATGGGTACATTCTCTCTCTACAACACCTTTATGCATGCAATGGTGGATCCAGGATCCACTCATTCATTCAAACTACCCGTAGAGAGGGGAGTTCCAGTAGAGGAGAGTGATCAAGACATTCTGATCACAAATCCACTAGGCCACAGTGTGGTAGTGAATAAAGTGTATAAAGGTTACCCGTTGAGAATTCAGGGGTATGAATTCTCGGCAGACCTAATTGAATTGCCCTTCAACGAGTTTCACATGATTTTGGGAATGGACTGTTTGTCACGTCATCAGGCAATAGTTGATTGCAAGTTGAAGAGGATTTCTCTGAAAACTTCTAAGGGTAATGAGATTACTGTTGTGGGTGAAAGGACAGATTTCCTGTCTAATGTTATCTCAGCCATAGTTGCAAGAAGATTGATGAGAAAAGGCTGTGAAGCTTACCTAGCACACGTGGTTGATACTAGGCAGGCTAAGCTGAACCTGTGTGATATACCCACAGTGAGAGACTTCCCAGATGTGTTTCCTGAAGAATTGCCTGATTTACCACCAGAAAGGGAAGTCGAGTTCGCTATTTAGGTAATGCCGGGTACAGCACCATTTCTATTGCTCCTTATAGGATGGCACCCACTGAATTGAGGGAGTTGAAAATTCAGTTGCAGGAGTTACTCGATAAGGGGTTCATACGCCCTAATGTGTCACCCTGGGGAGCTCCAGTGCTGTTTGTGAAGAAGAAGGATGGAACTTTGAGATTGCGTATTGATTACCGGCAGTTGAACAAGGTAACTATGAAGAATAAATATCCATTGCCCAGAATTGATGATCTGTTTGATCAGTTGAAGGGAGCCGGTGTATTTTCAAAAATTGATCTCATATTAGGGTATCATCAATTGAGGGTAAAGGATGCAGATGTGTCAAAAACTGTATTCAGAACTCGGTATGGGTATTATGAATTTTTAGTGATGCCGTTTGGGTTAACAAATGCACCAGCAGCATTTATGGACCTTATGAACTGTATCTTCCACCCATACTTAGATTGGTTTGTAGTGGTCTTTATTGATGATATTCTGGTGTATTCGAAGACTAGGGAAGAAAATGATGAACATTTGAGGATTGTTATGCAAACCCTGTGAGAAAAGAAGCTGTATGCTAAGCTGTCCAAGTGTGACTTCTGGATGAGTGAAATCTCTTTCCTTGGACACATAGTATCAGTAGAAGGGATTAGAGTGGATCCCAAAAAGATAGAAGCAGTGATGGAATGGAAGCCTCCCAGAAATAAAACTAAGGTCAGAAGTTTCTTGGGGCTAGCTGGGTATTACAGAAGATTTGTGAAGGGGTTCTCTCTTATAGCTGCTCCAATGACCAAGTTGTTGCACAAGAATGTGAAATTTGGCTGGAATGACAAGTGCCAAGCCAGTTTTGAGAGGCTGAAGGCTATGTTAACAGAAGCACCAGTGTTAACATAGCCAGTGTCGAGAAAAGACTTTGTGGTCTACAGTGATGCCTCGCATAATGGGCTAGGGTGTGTATTGATACAAGAGGGAAAAGTGGTTGCCTATGCTTCTAGGCAGTTAAGGCCACATAAACAAAACTACCCTACTCATGACTTGGAGTTAGCAGTAATTATCTTTGCACTGAAGATATGGAGGCATTATTTATATGGTGAAAAATGCTACATCTATACAGACCACAATAATCTAAAATATTTGCCAACCCAAAAGGAGCTCAATCTTAGATAGAGGCGATGGATTGAGTTCTTAAAGGATTATGATTGTGTGATAGATTATCATCCTGGAAAGGCAAATGTAGTTGCTGATGCCTTGAGCAGAAAATCCATCACAGCTTTAAGTTCACTAAATACCCGTCTGTCCTTAGCTCAAGATGGAGTTATTTTGGCTGAGTTACAAGTGAGGCCATACCTACTACAACATATACAAGATGGGCATAAAGTCGATGACAAATTGATGGCTATTATGGGTAAAATTCCAGAGGGGAAGGAAACTGATTATGAGATGAAAACGGATGGGTGTCTGTACTACAGAGGAAGAGTGTGTGTACCAAATGATGGGGAACTGAAGACTAGTATTCTGAAAGAAGCACACACTAGTGTTTATGTTATGCACCTAAGAAGCACAAAAATGTATAATGATTTGAAGCCTCATTATTGGTGGCCTGGTATGAAGAGGGATATAGCTGACTATGTGACTAAGTGTTTGACATGTCAGTAAGTTAAAGCAAGACATCAAGTTCCATCAGGATTGCTACAGCCTATAAGCATAACTGAATGGAAATGGGACCGGGTCACTATGGATTTTGTTAGTGGTCTACCTCTCACCCAAAAGAAGCATGATGTCACACCCTACCCCTCTGTAAGGCATAACATGATCCCGTAGTATACCTAATGAATTAACAACTCCGTCTACTGATAACCCATTAAATACACTACAAGGGATTTTAAAAACTTTTCTTACTTCTTTTATAGTGGTGAGCACTATTTACAGGTGTTAAAAACTTTGGTGAACTGAGGTGAAATAACTAACTCATTTGGTTTATTTGGAATTTCTGTAAAAATTTTGGCAAAGTGCCATCTGTATTTTGGACAAAACAGTTCTTCAGAAAACCTGTAAAAAAGCACTTCAATAATTTTTTTTCCAAATCTCAACTCCAATACATTTCTCAACACAACAATTTATCAACACAATTCCATAGAAATTTTTCAAAGTCTGAGATAAGGAAATATAATACAACTTTTACAATCCAAAACACTCATAATTAATTTACAACTTCAAGGTACAATTTAATTTACAACTGCTCAAAACCAAAACAATATGTACATACGATGTCATACATTCTGATTACAAAAAGCAAAAGCGGTATACTCAATATCGGTAATCCTCATTGGATGTATATGCGGCCTAGTCTGCTGCTGTCTCTCTACTGCGGCGGCAATAAAAGCTATCATTTGAGACAATGTCTCGATGGTGCACAACATTAACCAAATCCAATTTAAATCACAATTCATAAGTCATGTAAATAGTGGATACTTAAAATCATAATTAAATTCAAGACAATAATTGTCAACAAGAATTTAAACTCCATTTCTCAATATCACAATAATTTTCCATAAGTCAGATCAGTTTGAATTCAAAAGATGATATGTCAATGAGAGTTTAAATCCATTTCACAATCTCACAATACACATCAATAAATCACACACAGCTTAATCATGATCCATAATTCAATTCATCCCAAAAGCCGATGGCTAATGAGGTATTCAATTCATCCCAAAAGTCGATGACTAATGAGGAATAACATGGCTAGCTAGCAAAAATATGAGTACTCATTCTATTCGTCCTCAACAGCACACACCTCAACACTTGACAGAGAGGGAATTCAATTCATCCCACTAGACAAGCTAGAGAGGAATACAATCAATATACATGATAGCTGTGGTTTCAAACCATTTCTAATGCTTTTAATCAATAAGTATCCATCAATGTCATTCAAACCATTTTTCACAGTTTCAAACTATTCACAATATTTTTCAATCAATAAATATTCCTCAAACACATTTCCACAATTTAAAATAATGATATACAAATAATCAATATTTATTTCCATTGAAAATAATTCAAAAGAAACAGTTGTTGTGCACAAACCTCTGATATTTGTCTCCTGGTCTTGACTCGGTATTTCTTTCCCTTTTGCTGAGTCCTTGTTAACTGAGAAACACAATTTGAAGTGTTTCAGTACCAAATTAATTTGCCTCTAACGATAATGTTCGATAAATAATTCACTAAATACCTTTATCTGCTAAGTCACCTAATATACCGACCCTCGTTGCGTTTTAGGTAAATTAGGTCTTAGTGTCATTAATATGTCATATTCGATAGGGTTTTAGGTTTGGTATGTTTTACCAAAGTCATTTCCTCGCTTAGTGCATTTTAATGCAAATTGCTGGATTCCGGGACACTGGTTTGACCTAAACGGACGATCTAGTTCCCTCGGTTTTCGGGTCTCGGTCGAAACTACAAACTTGTAGATCTAGGTCTTATTGCACGCGGTGCAAAATTTCAGGTCAATCCGAGTTAAGTAGACCGAGTTATGGTCATTACACTCTTGCTGGTCAAATGGTACCATTTTAGGTCAATTTTAGGTCAAATTGGTCAATTCTGGTTCGGCCAGTTTTTGGACCCGAACTTGTGCAAGTTGTTTGACTTGGTTATGGTCATTTCTGGGCTTTGGTGTCTTCATAAGACTTGTAGGTATGGGTCTTAACTATTCTTGGTCAAAATTTCAGGTCAATTGGACCTGGTTTGAGTGAGTTATGGCCTAAACACTCACTGCTGCCCAATTGGTCATTTTTCAGGTCCTAATTGCATCTAATCCGAATTGGTCAAATTTTTAGGTCACCTTGCAAGCAGAATTTTGGCATGGTTTCTCAATGAAAGTTGGCACATTTTGTGCCTAGTTTCACCCCAAATTGGTCTCATACCAATTGAGGTTACACATTCAAGGTTATAGGCCAAAATATACACTGCCCTCACTATGCATTACACACCCAAACTTCAAACACACACTTACCTTTGCAAGGTTCACTTCCATACCCTACCAAACTGTTTTGGCACATTACCAACAACATTTTCTACATAACATTAGCATTATCTTGGGCAGATTCCAATCACCATCAACACACCAATTATCATTCACAATCACAATTCTAAGTACCATTACAATTACACCTAAACACTACAAACATTACATACACTTTACAACTTTAATTTACATACTTAACATCAATCCTTCTAGGTCAATATGCTGCCCACACTTCCTTCAATATACACCATTTCTCAAGTGTCCACAAGCTGCCACAAATCACTCATCAACATCACATTGCCATACCATAAGTTAATTTCCATCAAAGTGTATAATTCACCATATATACATGCATTAAATCACTAGGTTACTAAATCACCATGAACAACATTATTTCTCAACAATTATATGCACAATTTCCTCATCAAAAACGTGACCATGGCTGTCCAAAATGACAACAACAATAACCCATCAAACTCAAAATTTTCCTTCACCAAACTAATACCCATAACATGCACATAAACTTTAACAAAGAAATTCTCAAAATTATGAACTTACCTTATGCTTGGAGCTTGTTAAACCTTGCTTAAACTTCCCAAAATTGGTATCAATATCTTCCTTGTGATGTGTAGACCATTTTTCATAAAGCTACTTAAGGGATTGGAGTTGAAAATGGGGAGATAAGAAAGCTTGCATGAAAAATGGCTATGGAGGATTTCTTAGGGAGCTTGCTACGGCATGGTTGAAAAATTGAAGAAGATGATGTTTTAGTGGGAGGAATCTGCCCACTTATGATTATATTTAACCCATTTTATAATTCTTAGTGGTCCACTCACACCATTTAATCATTTAATAAACTTAATTTCCCTTAATTCCACATTAAACCCTTAATTTCCACTATTTATTTTAGGTACCACCAATTTAATTTTTCATTTTATTTTCTAAGTGTAATACTATTTATTTTTAATGGACATTTAGGTCAAAATACAATTCGGGGTGTCAAATGACCATAATGCCCCTGTTCGGGTTACGTTCCCGATTTTTCGGTATTACCGGGTTTTGTCTGTTTTTCGATTTCTCACTTTTCTTTGTACTAGTTATTTAATTTTTCTTTAATCTTTCTAATGAGATTAATTCTTCAATAAGGTTCTATTTATGTCCTAAAAATGTTTTCCAGGGTTCCCCGCAGTCCAGGGCTAGTCAACGGTCCACGCCGTGACTTCCCATGATCACCATCGCTAGGGTTTTTTCGTTTAACTTGGTCACATTTCTTTGCTATCATTTTTCCTTTGTTTTTCTTGTACTTTCTTTTCTTGTATTTCATTATTTTATGTCTCCTCACTCATATTGAAGTACGGTTCTAGGCATCCTAGCTGTCCGGACAACACTGGTCACCGGAGTAGTAGAACGCACTACCGAACTTAGGGGTGTTACAATTCTCCCCCCCTTAAATAAATTTCGTCTCGAAATTTTACCTGGCATTAGTCTCTGAACAGCTGTGGGTGCTGTCTCCTCATATCCTCTTCACGTTCCCAAGTAGCTTCCTGGCTGAATGATGGTTCCTGACACTTTAACCAGTGTATCTGTTGTTCCTCAATTTGTTTCACCTCATAAGCCAGAATTTTTATGGGTTCTTCCTCATATGAGAGGTCTGGATTTACTTCAATCTCTTCAACTGATAGTACATGAGATGGGTCTGATCTGTACCTCCTTAACATGGACACATGGAAGACACTGTGTATCCTTGCTAGCTCTGGAGGTAATGCCAACCGGTATGCCAAGGGACCCACTCTTTCCAGAACTTCATATGGTCCGATGAAACGAGGACTCAGTTTCCCCTTTCTGCCAAATCTCATAATCCTCTTCCAAGGAGAAACTTTGAGGAATACCTTATCACCCACTGCATACTCAATAGCTCTTCTTTTCAGATCAACATAGGACTTAGCGGTCTGATGCAGCCTTGAGTCTATCTCTGATCAATCTGATCTTTTCCTCTGTCTGCTGAACAATTTCTGGTCCAATCATCTTCCTTTCACCTACTTCATCCCAACATAAGGGAGTTCTACACTTTCTGCCATACAAAGCTTCATATGGAGGCATCCCTATGCTTGATTGGTAGCTGTTATTATAAGCAAACTCAATCAAAGGCAAGTGTGTATCCCAACTACCTTCAAATTCAATCACACAAGCTCGCATATCCTCCAATATCTGAATAACCCTCTCGGTGGCCATGCATGCATGGGTGGAATCTTTGTCTTTGAAGTTCAATCTAGTTCCTAGGGCTCTCTGAAGACTACCCCAGAATCTAGAAGTCAACCTAGTATCTCTGTCAGACACAATTGATACTTGCACTCCATGCAGTATTACAATCTCAAATATGTACAATCCGCCAATCTTTCAGGCTATAGTCCATCCGGCGGCAAAAAGTGAGCGGACTTAGTCAATCATCAACTATAACCCATCTTGCATCATGACTACTCTGTGTCCTTGGAAGTCTGTAACAAAATCCATAGTTATTCGTTCCCATTTCCACTGCATGCGACAAAGGATGTAACAAACCAGCTGGAACTTGATGTTCTGCCTTTACTTGCTGACAAGTTAGGCATTTGGAAACGAATTCAGCTATATCTCTTTTCATGCCCATCCACCAGTAATGTTCTTTCAACCCTCTGTACATTTTAGTTCCACCAGGGTGCATAGCAAATGGAGACTCATGTGCTTCCTTCATAATGATCTGTCTCAGTTCCACATCACTAGGAACGCACATTACGCTTACGATGTAGCAATAAACCATCATCTCTCACGGAGAATTCGGGTTTCTTGCCTGCTGAACTTCTTTCGTGACTTACGATATTTTTCATCACTGCGCAGCCATTACGATCGATCAATCAACACCGGTTTGTACATGCCAAGCAACTCATCTGTCCCTCATCATCAACCTCTAAACTGGCATGCTGTGCTTTCAATTCATACACCATGGACAAAGGAGAAACTCTGAGACTTGCCATAGTCTTGCGACTTAAGGCGTCAGCCACCACATTTGCTTTCCCTGGCTGATAGTCTATTAAGCAATCATAATCTTTAATAAGTTCTAACCATCTCCTCTGCCTCAAATTCAATTCCTTCTGGGTACCTAAGTACTTCAAGCTCTTGTGATCTGTGAAAATGTAGCATTTCTCTCCATACAGATAGTGTCTCGGATCTTTAGAGCAAAAACAATAGTGCTAACTCGGATCATGTGTTGGGTAGTTCCTCTCATGCGGTTTCGGTGGCGTGATGCATAAGCAATGACATTCGATCTTGCATCAGTACACAGCCTAACCCATTGTGAGAAGCATCACTATAAACTGTGTATTCTTTACCCGGAGTAGGTAAAGTGAGAACTGGAGCTTCAGTTAAGCACTTCTTCAACTCATCAAAACTTTGCTGGCATTTATCGGTCCACTGAAATTTCACATCCTTCCGAAGCAGCTTAGTGGTCGGTGGAGAAGATAACATAGAAAACCCCTTCACAAACCGGCGGTAATATCCAGCTAAACCGAAACTGCGAATTTACGTGATGTTCTGGCGGCTTCCAATTAAGGATAGCTTCTACCTTGCAGGAATCTACCTTGATCCCTTCAGCTGACACAACATGTCCCAAAAAGGAGATTTCCTTCAGCCAAAATTCACATTTCGACAATTTGGCGTACAACTGTTTCTCCCTTAAAGTCTGCATTACATTCAGGAGATGTATATCATTCTCCTCTGCACTCCTCGTGTATTTCAAATTGTAATCTATAAACACCACCACTAATTGATCATGATATGGTCGAAGATAGTGTTCATCGATCCATAAAAGCGGTGGAGCATTTGTTAACCCGAATGGCATTACTAGAAACTCATAGTGGCCATACCGAGTTACAGCGATTTTGGAATACTCGCTCTTGCACCTTCAGCGATGATAACGGATCGCAAATCAATTTTGGAGAATCTGCGCACCCTTCAATCGATCGAGCGGATCATCAATGCGAGGCAATGGATATCTGTTCTTTATTGTCACCCTATTCAACTTTGTAGTCAATGCATAAGCGGAGTACCATCCTTCTTCTTAACAAACAACACTGGTGCTCCCAAGGTGACACACTAGGGCGGATGAAGCCCTTTTCAAGTAATTCTTGTAATGTATCTTCAACTCCTTCAACTCTGCTGGTGCCATTCTCGTATGGTGTTATGGAGATTGGATCCACACGAGCGAACATTAATTTCAAATCGCACTTCTCTTTCGGAGGTAATCACGGCAATTCATCAGAAACACATCCGGAAAGTCATGTCTGTAGGGATGTCCTTCAATCTTTGGACTCCCCACTTGGGTGTCTACCATATGTGCCAAGTATGCTTCACACCCTTTTCGATCATTTTTACGGCTAGTGCGGCGAAATGATGTTGGATGGCAATAGCTGCCTCTCCCCATGTATCACCACATCAGCATCGAGGAGACCAAAAGTGACTGTCTTCAGTCTACTGTCAATCATGGCATGATGCCTGGATAACCAATCCATGACCAAGATGATATCATAATCTCTGAAGGGCATTTCAATGAGATCGACAGAAAGTGTGTCCTTGGATCACCAAAGGGCAATCTCTATACATCCTATTAACCACGACCTCTGTCCTAGCGGACTTGTTACTAGCACCTCAAAGTCCATTTTTGTACATGGAACAACAATGCAATCAATGATGCTAGCACTCACATAAGAATGGGTAGAACCCGGATCAAATAGCACAAATACATTCTGGTTAAAAGTTGAGAAGGTACCAGCCACAACATCAGATGTCTCTGCCTCTTCTCTCTGTCTCATGGCATAGACTACTGTGGAGCCTTGTCTTGCTCGATTGTTTCTTGTGCCTGGCTGCTCTGGGTTACCTCTACCCTGCCTCTACCTCTGCTAGGTGGTTGTGAGCTTACGGTGACAGGGGCTCTGGCGACCTTCTGCGGTAGTAGGAGGTGGTCCAACTCTGCGACTCTTGGTGCGTCCTTAGCAAAGTGTCCGGTGCCTCCACAGTTATAACAGGCTCCAATAGCCTTGTAATAGATTCCACCATGATTCTTTCCACAAGTTTCACATTGGCAGGGAGGGTAGGAACCTCCGGTACTATGCTGACCAGATAAAGGAGGTTTCTGTCCTGAATGTCCTCCCCTACCAGACTTCTTGCCACCTACGCCATGTCCCCATAGTTCTTCCTCTTTCGGATGACCACTTTGGAACTCGATCTCTTGATTTTCCCTCTTTCTCTGTCTTCTCGACCTCTTCTTCTCGGGAGCAGTCTCAAACTCAACTCTTTCCAACTCTAGGGCTTGAGAAACAAGTTCGAGAAGTTAGTGTGTTTGAAGCGAGCACTTATACTCTAATCTGGGCTTCAAGCCGGTTTCAAACCTCTTGCATCTCTCCTGCTTGGTAGAGAGTAGACTCACCGCATAATGGCTAAGGCGGGAAAATTCTCTTTCATACTCAGCCACCGATGCGCCTCTGTTTCAAACTTAAGAATTCTTGCAGTTCTGGTCTACATAAGCATCGGGGATGTATTTATGCGAATTCCCGAGGAAGTCATTCAGTCGACCTTGCGAGTTCTACTGCATCGTGGGGAATGGTTTTCCACGATCATAAGCATCCCCTTGTAGTAAGGATCCGAGTATTCAAGTCCGAGCTCCTCTGTACAATGAAGTTTCTTGAACACCCTATCCATCCTCTCTAACCACTGCTCACTTCTAGAGGATCTGTCCCCTTGAACTCTGTAGCCCCATACTTCATCAATTTATCATCTTGTCTCGTAGGAGGCTGTGGTTGTACCACGTGTGCGAATTGGGACTTGAGTAGGTGCATTACCACCATTTGTTGGAATATTGCAGCCATCTGCTTGAGCAACCGAGCAGCGAAAGCTGCGATGCTGCGGGTGGTCTTCTTTGAACCACCGACATTTTATGCAATTTGGGGCATCCTTGCACCTCGACCTCAATAGGTGATCGATGAACGATCACCCTCTTCCATATTCAATGCGAGGATCTTAGCTTTCCTGAACAATAACACAAGAATATTCACTCTCGTTAGTGCATATTTATACTGTAATGTACTGTATGTATCAAACAATGATATTGAGCAGTTGTACTATGCAGAAAGAACATTCAAATAACAGGTGAAAACGGAATTTAAAAACCAGGCTCTGATACCACTAAAACATGTCACACCCTACCCCTCTGTAAGGCATAACATGATCCCGTAGTATACCTAATGAATTACCAACTCCGTCTACTGATAACCCATTAAATACACTACAAGGGATTTTAAAAACTTTTCTTACTTCTTTTACAGTGGTGAGCACTATTTACAGGTGTTAAAAACTTTGGTGAACTGAGGTGAAATAACTAACTCATTTGGTTTATTTGGAATTTCTGTAAAAATTTTGGCAAAGTGCCATCTGTATTTTGGACAAAACAGTTCTTCAGAAAACCTGTAAAAAAGCACTTCAATAATTTTTTTCCAAATCTCAACTCCAATACATTTCTCAACACAACAATTTATCAACACAATTCCATAGAAATTTTTCAAAGTCTGAGATAAGGAAATATAATACAACTTTTACAATCCAAAACACTCATAATTAATTTACAACTTCAAGGTACAATTTAATTTACAACTGCTCAAAACCAAAACAATATGTACATACAGTGTCATACATTACAGTACAAAAAGCAAAAGCGGTATACTCAATATACCAGGTAATCCCTCGCTGGATGTATATGCAGCCTAGTCTGCTGCCCTGTCGGTCTCTCTACCTGCGACAGCAATAAAGCTATCTCTGAGACAATGTCTCAGTGGTGCACAACATTAACCAAATCCAATTTAAATCACAATTCATAAGTCATGTAAATAGTGGATACTTAAAATCATAATTAAATTCAAGACAATAATTGTCAACAAGAATTTAAACTCCATTTCTCAATATCACAATAATTTTACATAAGTCGATCAGTTTGAATTCAAAAGATGATATGTCAATGAGAGTTTAAATCCATTTCACAATCTCACAATACACATCAATAAATCACACACAGCTTAATCATGATCCATAATTCAATTCATCCCAAAAGCCGATGGCTAATGAGGTATTCAATTCATCCCAAAAGTCGATGACTAATGAGGAATAACATGGCTAGCTAGCAAAAATATGAGTACTCATTCTATTCGTCCTCAACAGTAACACACCTCAACACTTCAGCCAGAGAGGGAATTCAATTCATCCCACTAGACAAGCTAGAGAGGAATACAATCAATATACATGATAGCTGTGGTTTCAAACCATTTCTAATGCTTTTTAATCAATAAGTATCCATCAATGTCATTCAAACCATTTTTCACAGTTTCAAACTATTCACAATATTTTTCAATCAATAAATATTCCTCAAACACATTTCCACAATTTAAAATAATGATATACAAATAATCAATATTTATTTCCATTGAAAATAATTCAAAAGAAACAGTTGTTGTGCACAAACCTCTGATAT
The DNA here is from genome assembly GCF_030052815.1 of Hevea brasiliensis. Classification (NCBI taxonomy): domain Eukaryota; kingdom Viridiplantae; phylum Streptophyta; class Magnoliopsida; order Malpighiales; family Euphorbiaceae; genus Hevea; species Hevea brasiliensis. Next base: position 99,803,560 of record NC_079502.1, on the reverse strand, counting down.
TTGTCTCCTGGTCTTGACTCAGTATTTCTTTCCCTTTTGCTGAGTCCTTGTTAACTGAGAAACACAATTTGAAGTGTTTCAGTACCAAATTAATTTGCCTCTAACGATAATGTTCGATAAATAATTCACTAAATACCTTTATCTGCTAAGTCACCTAATATACCGACCCTCGTTGCGTTTTAGGTAAATTAGGTCTTAGTGTCATTAATATGTCATATTCGATAGGGTTTTAGGTTTGGTATGTTTTACCAAAGTCATTTCCTCGCTTAGTGCATTTTAATGCAAATTGCTGGATTCCGGGACACTGGTTTGACCTAACCGGACGATCTAGTTCCCTCGGTTTTCGGGTCTCGGTCGAAACTACAAACTTGTAGATCTAGGTCTTATTGCACGCGGTGCAAAATTTCAGGTCAATCCGAGTTAAGTAGACCGAGTTATGGTCATTACACTCTTGCTGGTCAAATGGTACCATTTTAGGTCAATTTTAGGTCAAATTGGTCAATTCTGGTTCGGCCAGTTTTTGGACCCGAACTTGTGCAAGTTGTTTGACTTGCTTATGGTCATTTCTGGGCTTTGGTGTCTTCATAAGACTTGTAGGTATGGGTCTTAACTATTCTTGGTCAAAATTTCAGGTCAATTGGACCTGGTTTGAGTGAGTTATGGCCTAAACACTCACTGCTGCCCAATTGGTCATTTTTCAGGTCCTAATTGCATCTAATCCGAATTGGTCAAATTTTTAGGTCACCTTGCAAGCAGAATTTTGGCATGGTTTCTCAATGAAAGTTGGCACATTTTGTGCCTAGTTTCACCCCAAATTGGTCTCATACCAATTGAGGTTACACATTCAAGGTTATAGGCCAAAATATACACTGCCCTCACTATGCATTACACACCCAAACTTCAAACACACACTTACCTTTGCAAGGTTCACTTCCATACCCTACCAAACTGTTTTGGCACATTACCAACAACATTTTCTACATAACATTAGCATTATCTTGGGCAGATTCCAATCACCATCAACACACCAATTATCATTCACAATCACAATTCTAAGTACCATTACAATTACACCTAAACACTACAAACATTACATACACTTTACAACTTTAATTTACATACTTAACATCAATCCTTCTAGGTCAATTTGCCCACACTTCCTTCAATATACACCATTTCTCAAGTGTCCACAAGCTGCCACAAATCACTCATCAACATCACATTGCCATACCATAAGTTAATTTCCATCAAAGTGTATAATTCACCATATATACATGCATTAAATCACTAGGTTACTAAATCACCATGAACAACATTATTTCTCAACAATAATATGAACAATTTCCTCATAAAAAAAGAGACCATCGCTGTCCAAAATGACAACAACAATAACCCATCAAACTCAAAATTTTCCTTCACCAAACTAATACCCATAACATGCACATAAACTTTAACAAAGAAATTCTCAAAATTATGAACTTACCTTATGCTTGGAGCTTGTTAAACCTTGCTTAAACTTCCCAAAATTGGTATCAATATCTTCCTTGTGATGTGTAGACCATTTTCATAAAGCTACTTAAGGGATTGGAGTTGAAAATGGGGAGATAAGAAAGCTTGCATGAAAAATGGCTATGGAGGATTTCTTAGGGAGCTTGCTACGGCATGGTTGAAAAATTGAAGAAGATGATGTTTTAGTGGGAGGAATCTGCCCACTTATGATTATATTTAACCCATTTTATAATTCTTAGTGGTCCACTCACACCATTTAATCATTTAATAAACTTAATTTCCCTTAATTCCACATTAAACCCTTAATTTCCACTATTTATTTTAGGTACCACCAATTTAATTTTTCATTTTATTTTCTAAGTGTAATACTATTTATTTTTAATGGACATTTAGGTCAAAATACAATTCGGGGTGTCAAATGACCATAATGCCCCTGTTAGTTCGTTCGATTTTTAGGTATTCTGGGTTTGTGCATTTTTCGATTTCTCACTTTTCTTTGTACTAGTTATTTAATTTTTCTTTAATCTTTCTAATGAGATTAATTCTTCAATAAGGTTCTATTTATGTCCTAAAAATGTTTTCCGGGGTTCCCATGATCCGAGAGCTAGTCAACGGTCCACGCCGTGACTTCCAGTCTGATCACCCATCGCTAGGGTTTTATTTCGTTTAACTTGGTCACATTTCTTTGCTATCATTTTTCCTTTGTTTTTCTTGTACTTTCTTTTCTTGTATTTCATTATTTTATGTCTCCTCACTCATATTGAAGTACGGTTCTAGGCATCCTAGCTGTCCGGACAACACTGGTCACCGGAGTAGTAGAACGCACTACCGAACTTAGGGGTGTTACACATGATGCAGTGTGGGTGATAGTGGATAGATTGACGAAGTCAGCACATTTTCTGCCAGTTAGGACTGATTACTTACTGGAGAAGCTAGCAAAATTGTATATCAGTGAGATAGTTAGACTGCATGGAATCCCACTTTCCATCATATCTGATCGAGACCCAAGGTTTACATCGAGATTCTGGAAAAAGTTGCAAGAAGCCTTAGGCACACAACTCCGTTTTAGCACGGCTTTTCATTCTCAGACGGATGGATAGTAAAAATGAGTAATCCAGGCAAACCTAGAACCTAATTGAAATTTCACAATTGACAAATTGATGAAATGATAATAACAATGTGAATTATGTAATAGATCCTAGAGGATATGCTGAGGAGTTGTGTCATTGAGTTTGAGGGGGGTTGGGATAGATATCTCCCACTAGCAGAATTTGTATATAATAATAGCTACCAAGCTAGTATTCAAATGGCCCCGTATGAAGCACTGTATGGGAGGAAGTGTAGAACCCCAGTATGTTGGACTGAATTGGGCGAAGATAAGCTGGTAGGACCAGACCTGGTGAAAGAGACTGAAGAGAAAGTGAAGATAATCAAAGCTAACTTAAAGGTTGCCTCAGATAGATGGAAATCTTATGCCGACTTGAAAAGAAAAGAGATAGAGTATGCAGTTGGCGATAAAGTGTTTCTCAAAGTTTCACCATAAAAGAAAGTACTGCGGTTTGGAAGAAAGGGTAAGTTAAGCCCTAGGTTCATTGGCCCATATGAAGTTATTGAACGTGTGGGACCAGTGGCCTATTGGCTAACTTTACCACCAGAACTGGATAAGATCCATAATATATTCCATGTTTCTATGCTAAGAAGATATCACTCAGACGCTTCACATGTCATCTCCATGGAAGAGATTGAAATCCAACCAGACTTGACATATGCAGAAGAACCCATACGGATCTTGGCTCGGGAAGTGAAGAAACTGAGAAATAAACAAATTCCACTGGTGAAAGTACTTTGGAGGCACCATAATACTGAGAAGGCAACTTGGGAAAGTGAAGAGATGATGAGGCAACAGTTCCCTCAACTGTTTGCATCAGGTAAATTTCGAGGAGGAAATTTTTATTAGAGGGGAAGAGTTGTAACATCCTCACTTTAGCTAGTCAAATGCAGTCTCATTGCTCAGCGACCAATGTCGATGCAGGCTAGAATGTTTGAAATTATAAATAGACTAGAGTGAGGAGTTATAAATAAAACAAATAATGCTCATAAAAATCAAGGAAAATTTTTACAAACTAAATACACTAAGGTTGAACGAGCCAAAACTCTAGGGATGAGTAACCTGAAGGGGAAGCGACGGTGAAGGCCGTTAGTAACCCTAGATCCGGGGAAAACTTCATGAAATAATTTTTGGGACCTCAGGGAAGGATTATTGGGGTTCCAATGACAAATAAAATGTTAAGAAAACACAAAAAAAAAAAAATTTAATCAATCGGTACACACAATTTTAGCTCGTTAAGCCAAACGGAGGGCATTTTGGTCATTTCATCTTCAGAGATGATTTTTGACTAACTTGTCCATTTATGTAAATAAATTATATAACATAAAATATGAATAAATATTGTTAAAAATTTAATTGAAATTAAGTAGACAAGAAAAGAAAAGAAAATGAAAAGAAAATGAGATTTATTACTTCATGCTTATGTAAGCATGAGGTAATTAAAATGCTTAGCCAATCAAATTAAAGGAAAACACTTATAATACATAACATGGGCAGAAAAGAAGTCAAATTCTAGAAAATTTCAGCAGCCTCCCACTCTTTTTCCCAAGCCGCACCACTCCTCTCCCATTGTCCACCATAGCCAAGCTTTACCAAGCTTGATATAACCCACCAACTTACCTTGAAACTCATCCTTGTCTTCACAAAAAGTTATTCATACACCTTGGGAAAGCTAAAGATAGCAAAATGAAGAAGAAAGGTGGAGCTCTTACAAGGTTAAAAATTCACTCAATTAAAGGTTAGTGACTAAGCTTGATTTTTCTCTTTTCATTCATGATGGAGGAGTGAAAGTGAGTGTAAATTTGTAAAGAAACTTGATAAATATCTTGTGTATGCCCATCCCAAAATTTTGGCAGCCTTGAACTTAGTAGAGTTTTGAAGATTTCTTAGAGTTAAATTGAAATTTGGCTGCCTTTAATATCAATACATTGCTTAGGACAATGGGAGGTATGTAAATGCATGACTTGAGATATTAGGGTTAGGGTTTGGGCATGAATTTGAGACCTTGATCATTTAATGGTGAAAGTAAGTTTTAATGGTCAATTACTGACCATTTGGCTTTGTGTAAATCAGAAATGAAGTGGTTTGTGTAGTGGAAATTGAACTTAGTGAGGCTGCCCTTGGTGACCTGCAGGATTGGGCATGAGTCCAGCAGGTTTGGGCAGCAATAACTGAAGTTGTAGAGGTTCAATTGGTGCAAGGCCAATTGGACATGAAACTAGACACATGATGGCACAACTTTGGTGAAGAAACTATGCCTAGAAAACCAAATCAAGTTGACCTAAAGATTGCCCTAATCCGAGTGACCTGCATTCTGCCTGGGCAAAATGACCAAATGAACAGTATTTAGTCATTTGGCCATAACTCAGTGTAGAGAGGTCCAATTGACCTGAACGTTTACCAGCAATAAGCTGAGATATAGACCTACAACTTTCATGAAGAAAACTAACCCAAATTATGAACATAACATATTCAAAAAGTGACCTGAAATCACTGCTCAAAATACTATAGATTTGGTCAGTCCAAGAAATCTGGAAAATTTGTAATCCGGCCAGTTGTGGTTTTTGAGCCATAACTTGAGCTACAAAACTCCAAATGGAGTGATTCAAAAATGGAAATGTAACTAGACAAAATAAGGAACAACTTGGGCAGTGAAATTTATTGAAATAAGTTAAGAATATTAGCAACTGAAAATATTAGCAATTAAATAAATGAGTAAGAATATTTAAAATAAATTAGATTAGTTATTTAGTAGAAAGAATTGAAATGAATTGGAACGATATTAAAATTTAATTATTATGAAATAATCTATGATAACCTAAAAATTTTTGAATGAAATGATAAAAAGATTTGCAAAAGAGATATAAGTATATTACTAATGTGAATTTAGGAATAAATTGCTTCTTAAGATGAATAAATTAGAACGAAAGATAGTTAATACTAGAAGTATTATATTAAATTAGATTAAATTCCAGAGTATCAAAGTATAATCCATTTCTTTCTTTATTTGTATATTATTTTCTTTGTTATATTATTACACCACTAAGCAGAAATGCTTAGCACGATGGATTTGTTTCCTTCGTGCAGGTAATGAAGCTAAAACCCAATGGACATTTGACTGAGATTTTTAGGAGTCCGGATCTGTAGAAGTGTCAGAAGTGCTTAAGGTTGTCACCTCCTCAGCAATGCATGTAGATAGGGCTCACATTAGTCATATTATGTAATTTGTGCATTATAATTATTTATTATGTTGTAATGAAAATTAGGAAATTGTATGTAATATGCACCTGATGCAAATTATGAATTTATGCAATTAGTTTGCAAATTATGTAAACTAATGAAATTGAGAATTTTGATATATGTAATAAGCATGAATGAATTTGTACAAATAAGTATGTGAATTGCAAGAATTGAATGTGAGATGACTATGATGAGTGTGAATGATATTTTCATTGTAAAATATTATTGAAAATTTCAAGCAGGTGAATAGTGAAATATGCTAAATGGTAATAGAAACAGGGGAAACTCCACTGGTTTCTCCTTAGAAAAATAATTGATATTAAAATATAACGAGAATAAATGATTAAAAGAATAAAGTAAGATAAGATAGGGTGCTTCGGCATCGAGTGTGACATGCCTTGCTCGGCTACACTATAGACGGGTGAGGGGTGTCATATTTATTGGTATCAGAGCACGGTTTAGGCGTTTCAAGGCTTTGATAGATAGAATGAGATAGTGTGCATAACATGCATTGCATTCATATGAGTCGAGGTGACACTAATGCAGATCTGTTTTCTCTGGTAAGGTGAAGAAATAAGGTGGTAGCAGCTCCTTCACTATTTACACCGGTAAATTTCGAGGATGAAATTTTTGTTAGAGGAGAAGAATTGTAACACCCTTACTTTAGCTAGTCCATGCATTCAACTGTTCCGGTGATTAATGTCGGTCTGGACAGTCAAAATGTTTGGAACTATATATAAACTAGAGTGAGGAGTCATAAATAAACCAAATAATGATAAGAAAAATTGAGGAAAAATTTTAGAAATGAAATACAACAAAGTTAAAAGAGCCGGTGCCCCGGTGATGGGTGACCCTAATGGGAAGTTGCTGTTTTCACAGCTAGCTAAACCCGAGGGAAATTCCGTGAAATAATTTTTGTGATTCTAGAGAAGAGTCATTGAGGTTTCGATAGCATTAGAATGCCAAGAAAAAGTTAGGAGAGTTTTTAAGATTAGTACAGATAATTTTGGCTCCTTAAGCCAAACGAAGGGCATTTTGGCCATTTCGCCTTCAGAGATGATTTTTGACCGACTTGTCCATTTATATAACTGAGATATATGACATTAAATATAAATAAATATTGATGAAAAATTTATTAAAAATAATAAAAGAAAGAAGATAAGAAAAATAAAAGTAAATGAGACTTATTACATCATGTATAAGTCACCATGATGCAATAAAAAATGCCTAGCCAATTAAACTTGGACAAATATGATTAAGGGACATTAAAGAAGATAAAGAAGACCAAAAATTGACCCATATTCTTCCTTTTATTTCAGCTAGCCAAACCAGCTATCCCTCACTTCCTCCATTTTAATTTTTTTTTTCTTTCTTTTCCTCAAGCTTGATTCTCCTTACATCTCACCCCAAAACCCTAAACCATTTTCACTAAAATTCATCCCCACATCACAAGAAAGCTCTTGGCAACCACAAGGATTAGAAATAGTGAAGTTCAGGCATTGTTAAGTGAAGCTCCAAAGAGGTTAGTGCTATAATCAAGTTATTTTCCTTCTTTAATCCTTGTTAGTATAGTGAATTAAGTTAAATTTTTATGAAATTGAAAGAAGTTGTTGAGAAATTGAAAGATAAATTTTTGGCAGCCATGGGAGAGAGTTGAAATTTGTTGAATTGGTTGAATTAAATTTACTTAAAAATGGTTTTTGATGAGTATGTTTAAGTTAGATTTTGATTGGTGTGTGTTTGATGTAATTGACAATTGTTAAAGTTAGGGTTTTGGACAAACTTAGGGTTTTGCTCATGTGTTGGTGAATGAAAGTCCTAATGGTCAATTAGTGACCATTTGGCTATTTTTGATGAGGAATTGGAGTGAATTATGGCTTTGGATTTGAGGTTGGGTATGCTGCCTCATAGGACCTATAGGGCTGGATGTGAGTCTAGCAAGTTTGGGTAGCCGTAACTTGAGTGGTGTAAGTTCAATTGGTGCAAGGCCAATTGGAAATGAAACTAGACACATAATGCAACACTTTTGGTGAAGAAACCATGCCTAGAAAACAAACTTAGAATACCCTAAAAATTGACCGAATCCGGGTAACCAACCTACTGGTCCTGGAAATTGACCAAATGAACAGTGTTTGTTCAAATGGTCATAACTCAGTGTAGAAATGTCCAAATGTTTGAAATTTTATATCAATGGAAAGACTAGACAATTTAGAATAACTTTGATGAAAAACAGAACTCCAAATTTTGACCAGAACGTAATGGAATTGTCCACCAAAGTCAATACACCAAATCTAGCAAAACCAATTCTGCCCAAAAATTTTGTGTACAGGTCAATCCGGCCAGTTATGGTAAAATGGCCATAACTTGAGTTACAAAACTCTAAATGGAGTGATTCAAATAGGAAATTAAAGAAGACACATAAAGGAACAACTTTCATGAAAAAAGTTTTGTCAAAATTTTGCTGTAGCCAGATCCAATGGAATAGTGAATTTGGACCTCAAATTCTGGAAATTTGAAATAAAACCTAAGAGACTAGGAATTAAGTTTGGCAACCAATGCCAACAAAAATAAAATGTAAAATGTGGTTTATTGGTGAACTTAGGCTTAACAAATCTGTTATGAATTAAAAAGTCAACTTTTGTATAGGAATGGCCAAGTGAATAGTAACAACCAAAATTAATGGAGTGAAAGGTACCCCAATTAAGTGGTTTAATGAATGTTTAAATTATGTAAATGTGTAGATGAGGTTTGTATTCTCATCACAAATAGAACTTAGGGGATATTGTCAATTTAATGTGAAATGTGATTTATAAATGACTATAAATGAAATATTAAAGGTATAAAGGATGTGCAAATAATAATTGAGACTTAGGTTCCTTTTATGAGTACAAATAAAAATACTTGAATCTAGTAGAAAGAATTGAAAGAATTTAAAATAAATTAGATTAGTTATTTAGTAGAAAGAATTGAAATGAATTGGAACGATATTAAAATTTAATTATTATGAAATAATCTGCAATAACCTAGAAAGTATTGAATGAAATGATAAAAAGATTTGCAAAAGAGATATAAGTTTATTACTACTGTGAATTTAGGAATAAATTGCTTTTTAAGAAGAATAAATTAGAATGAAAGATAGTTAATACTATAAGTATTATATTAAATTAGATTAAATTCTAGAGTATCCAAAGTATAATCCGTTTCTTTCTTTATTTGTATATTATTTTCTTTGTAACAAAATTATTACACCACTAAGCAGAAATGCTTAGCGCGATGGATTTGTTTCCTTCGTGCAGGTAATGAAGCTAAAACCCAGTGGACATTTGACTGGGATTTTTAGGAGTCCGGATCTGTAGAAGTGTCAAAAGTGCTTAAGGTTTTCACCTCCTCAGCAATGCATGTAGATAAGGCTCACATTAGTTATATTATGTAATTTGGGCATTATAATTATTTATTATGTTATAATGAAAATTAGAAAATTGTATGTAATATGCACCTGATGTAAATTATGAATTTATGAAATTTGTTTGCAAATTATGTAAACTAATGAAATTGAGAATTTTGATATATGTAATAAGCATGAATGAATTTGTACAAATAAGTATGTGAATTGCAAGAATTGAATGTGAGATGACTATAATGAGCGTGAATGATATTTTCATTATAAAATATTATTGAAAATTTCAAGCAGGTGAATAGTAAAATATGCCAAATGGTAATAGAAATAGGGGAAACTATGCTGGTTTCTCCTTAGAAAAATAATTGATATTAAAATAAAACGAGAACAAAATATTAAAAGAATAAAGTAAGATAAGATAGGGTGCTCCGGCACCGAGTGTGACATGCCTTACTCGGCTACACTGTAGACAGGTGAGGGGTGTTGATGGTATCAGCCATGAAATAGCTTCCGCAAGTGCACGGTCACAGTAGTATAGTTTTAAAAATAATATCGTTCCCAACAAGGAATTTCGCTTAAATTAGAAATAAAATGATAAGCTAATTAAAATGGTAAAATTTAAAGATATTAAAAAAAATAAAATTTAAAATTTAAAATTAGTATTTGAGGAATTTAAGCTAAATCAAACAATTAACTAAATTAATTAAACTACATTACCAAAATTTAAATTGAAATTGCTAATTATGAATTGGGAGGAATTTAATTTTAAATTCAATAAAATTAAAGTGATTCTAAAGATAGGATTTTCAATATTGTTTGCACGTGGTTTATCCCCAATTTAGCCAAACACATGAGAATTGCAATTTTGAAGGAAATCAATTCTTAGTTCTTTGAAACCTTTTTCAAGCATTTCAAAGTTGGTATTCATCAAATCAAATCCTGTTTTTACGGTATTTCAAACTTGATAAAAACCCAGTTAAAGCTCTAATTGATTTTTGAGAGTCCCCTTAATTCTCTTAGCTTATCTCTAACACCAAGAAAACTAAGTTTATTGTAAGATTATCTATCCCTAACATTCACTTTTCAGTCCATCTGTCAATGATTAAAACTTAACTTAATGAGGGCCTATACATCAAGCAAGAGAACAAGCTCACAAGCAATAAATCAAAATGTAGCAAATCTCATTTAAATGACTAAATAAGTTCAAAAACCACAATACAAAGCAATATTTACAAACCCATCTCTAGAATCTCAAAGATCTACTCACAAATCATATTTTCAAGATAAACCCAAGTATAGAAATGAAGAAATAATGAAAATCTAAGCTAAGGAATAGAAAAACCCAACAAAATGATGAAGAATATGCTACTGGAGTGATACAGAAAATGTCGTCTGCTGCTGCAACAAGATGAGATTTCACGAGCTCCTTTTCCTCTCTTTCTCTCTTGCAAAATCTCTCTCTTTTTCTCCTTATTGAAAGAAAGGGAAAAAGAAGCTTTTATATGGTTTAGAGGTCTGCCCTAGAATGGGTAAAAAGATAAAAGATTCTGGAGAAAGTGATGTATTAAATCAGAGAGACAAAAGTACCACATCAGCCATTTTCATTAAAACGGCACAAGCTAAATTGGTTGTGTTGCGCCTTGTATCGCAGGTTGTGAAACCTGCTGCCCGAGAAAAAAAAACTTCATATCTGGCAACCGACACAACCTGTGACTCAAGCTGTGTCGCAGGTTGTGTCACTTTTGGTCTCTTTATCTCAACTTTAAAATTTTATAATTCAACTCTAATTTCTTCCAAATGGCTGCTCTGATCAAAATACACCAAAATTCTCCAAATTTAACCTACAAAACAAATAAATTTTAAAAATTAAACTAAGAAGTGTAAAAAGGCAAAATTGACTAAATATATACTAATATCTATATTAATAGCTATGAACAAGGGTAAATTATATGCCAAAATTATACCTAAATGATGATATAAAATGCATGCATCAAATTCTCCCATACTCAAACTCTTGCTTGTCCCCAAGTAAAATTTCATTAAAACTCATTTGTAAGGGAATAGAATCAGTCTTTGAAAACACAAAAATCACTAATCCAAACCACCAACTTACCTCTAGCCACCAACATTCCAAATTTCCACTAGCAAAGCACAAAGAATGAAGCAATCACTCTCAACAATTACAGAATAGCTAAGAATTAACCAATCAAACCAAGCAACAAATACCAACTAGCTATAAGAGTCAATTGTGCCTAAACAAACCTAAATGAAATAGATAGCCAATGTGTCTCAAATAAATGATGAGTAATATATGGAGGATTATATTGCCAAACCCATATACAAGCATAAAAGATCTAACTCCACTAATGTAACAAGCATTTTTCAAAGAATCATTAGATCTTTTTAAGGGTTGTAATAGGGTCAAATAAGGTAAAATTATGGTTAACAAAGAAAGGGAATAAGGAAAACAAAATATGAGAATAATACTAATCATGAAACTCAAAGTGCATCCAATATTCCCCCCTTTTTTTCTTTTTTTCTTTTTTTTTTATCAAGAGAAAAGAAATTCACAATGAATCTCAAGTGCTATCATAATGATTATATAAAGGGACTACTTTTTATACTTTTTTGATTTTGTACTTGTCCCTATTTCATGTCACACCCAAAATTACCTTTGGGATATTTTGGTGACCCTTTTTTTTTTATCAGCTTTTCACAATTACTCTAGCACTTTTCAAGATATTTCAATCCTCCAAGTTTTTTTATTATTATTATTATTTTTATGATCTTATGTTTTTTTTTATGTGCACTTAATTGCTAAAATATTATTCTCATAAATAGGTGGTAGTGTTTAGGTTTTATGGTTAGGTAAATGATTTGGGTTCCAAAGAAATGAGGGAATTAAGGTTCAAGGGGAGTTTGCAAGGGTTGAAATGAAATTAAGGTAGGTTAAGGCTAAATATAAGGTTTAAAATATAAAGGAATGCCTAAATCATATTCTTATCAAATGCAAGTTAAAAATTTCGCTTTGAAAGATCTAAGATGCTTGTTCTAGGAATGGTGAGACGACAATGACCATTTTCTTCCGTAAAGGCTTATTCAGACACTCAAAAACTCAAAATAACTAATAAAAATCTATATACCTTTATGAATATATTAATTTTTAGCTATTAAGTAAGAGAAAAAATAATGCTTAAGACATTGTACCCAACTGGAAACTTTCATTCCTAACCATCTAAAGGCAAGTTAGATTGCTTGAATAAGCAACTTCTGGAATTCAATGACTGGTTTAAAAATCTAAAAATTTTAAATGAATAAATGAAATGCATGAATGTATAAATGTATAATGAACCTATATGCAACTAAGTATGCATAACTAAGTATATGAAGCTATATGCAGTGTATATATGTGAATATGTACAAGTATGAATTAATGAATGAGTATGTCACTCTATGCAAATGAAAAGGAAAAGTAATTTTTGCAAAAAATTTACCCTCTCCCCCATACTCAAAATGGAAATTGTCCTCAATGTTTAAAGATTACAAGGAATGGGACAATTTGGCTATAAATTCATTGGGTTCTCTCAAACACTATGCAGAAAAATATGTGACTAATTTGTGCATAAAGAATGGATATGGAAGCCTAAAGTGGATAAGGGGTACCCTATTTCATAAATGGTAGTACAACTTGTGCTGAAAATAACACAAGTTGAGATAAGAATTATTACCTCATTGAAGGTGCAGCCAATTTAATTAAATAAAATTTGGATAGCTGCTGCACTCATTGCAAAAAAAAAAACAGTGGAATGGAATCCATTAAAGCAATTAAACTCAAAAAGTTGAAATAGAGAGGCTAAGCTTCAAAAAATATAACCATGAGATATCCACTCATCAAGTGAAATTCCAAAGTAGCATATAAAAGCAAATGAGCAAAACACTAAAGATTCAAAAGAAAAATATACTTATGAGCAACTAAAAAAAAAAAAACTGAATGAGCAAATGTTTTAAATAAAAGAAAAGCAACACAAGCAAAATATTAACTAAACAAGTTGCTAAAAATATTAATTAATGAAGCAAATAAAATAAAAGACATGAAATATGTAAACTGAAATTAAAGGCTGGCCAATCACGAATGATAACTCTTTTGCCCTTGCCATCTGGTGGAGGTGGGGGTGCTTTTGGGAATGGGTTTAGTTAAATGGGCTACGGGCCATGGGTTTGGTTTAGTTAGTTAGTGGGGTTTCTTTTTTTTGAAATGGGTTAGTGGGCTTTTTTTTTTTTTTTTGGGCATGGGGTTGGTATCGGGCCCATTCTGGTGAATTGGGTTGTCAACCTGCAAAACCAAATAAACAACACAAGTTAGAACACAATGATGTAAGTTGTGTCGGAAGTTGTGAAATTCTCTGCCAAAATTGTGCCCAATGAACACAAGCTACAACACAACCAAAATCGATTGTGCCGCAGGTTGTGAAATCTTTTGCCCAAATTGCGCCCAGTGAACACAAGTTACGACACAACCAAAATCGATTGTGCTGCAGGTTGTGAAATCCGCTGCCCAAATTTGACAAAATTACACATTACTTGAAAAATTGAAACAAATTAGATTTCAAGTGATCAGACCTTCATAACATGAATTCTAATTGCTCAACCTGCTATGTTCATCAAACACTCATTAAAAAAAAAAATTTCAAAGCACCAATTCACACATCCACATTCAAATAATTTTCTTTTTAAACCAAGATGACAAAGTTTGGAAAAAATTTCCGCTTAAAATTAACAAATAGGGCAATGAGTCCTGCAAAATCCACCAGCAAATAATCAACAATAGAAAGATGAAAAGTATAAGTGAACAAATTTAAAACTAAAATTTAAAGCTGAAATTTAAAACTAGAACTAAAACAGAATGACTAATGCTCATTTGCTTGCAATGAATTGTATCCCATCTACACAAGAAAATTAGAATAATGTCAAACTCTGAATAAAGAGTATAGAAAAACTTAAAACAAATATATGAAAGAAATAAAAAATCAATGAAAAATTATGGGTCATGCCCAGAAATGCTAAGTTTAGGTCTTTAGCTTGACCTTGCTTAACCAAAATTTTATGGAGAATGAGAGAGATAGCAGGTTGCTATCTTCTCAATTGGCTCACCAACTGAATAATGCCTCAACCTTTGCCCATTTACCTTGAAATTACTAGATTTTTCACCAAAAATTTCCACAGCACCATGAGGGAAAACTTTCACAGCTTTAAATGGACCTGACCACCTTATTTTTAATTTTCCTGGAAAAAAATTTAACCTTGAATTGAATAAGAGCACCAAATCTTCTTCTTTAAAGTCCTTTTTCTTGATATGCTTATCATGCCATTTTTTAGTTCTTTCTTTATAGATCCTAGTATTTTCATAAGCATCAAGTCTTAATTCTTCTAACTCATCAAGTTGCAAAAATCTTTTGTGTCCAGCAGCTTGTAAATCAAAATTGATTGCTCTTATGGCCCAATAAGCTTTATGTTCTAACTCTACGGGCAAATGGCATGATTTCCCAAAAACTAACCTATAAGGTGTAGTTCTTATGGGGGTTTTAAAGGTTGTTCTATATGCCCAAAGAGTGTCATTTAACTTAAGGGAACAATCTTTTCTAGACCTGCTGACAATTTTCTCCAAGATTTGCTTAAGTTCTCTATTTGTGATTTCTACTTGGCTATTTGTTTGAGGGTGATATGGTATGGCAATCCTATGCTTTACCCCATACTTTCTCATCAATTTTTCAAATTGGTGATTGCAAAAATGGCTACCACCATCACTGATTATGGCACGTGGGGCACCAAATCTGGTTAAAACAATTTTTTTCAAAAATTTCACCACAACTTTTGCATCATTGGCAGGTGTAGCAATAGCTTCTACCCATTTAGATACATAGTCCACCCCTACTAAGATATATTTATTCCCATAAGAGAATGGAAATGGCCCCATGAAATCAATTCCCCACAAATCAAACAATTCAACTTCTAATATGGACTGTTTGGACATCTCATCTCTCTTGGAAATATTACCTACCCTTTGACACTTATCACACTTGCTTATAAAGTCTCTCACATGTTTAAACATATTAGGCCAATAAAAACCTGATGTCAAGACTTTTTCAACAGTTTTTGAGACACTACAATGACCACCATATTCAGAGGAATGACAATGGTAAATAACATCATTTATTTCTTCCTCTGGTATACATCTCCTAATTATTCCATCATTACATCTCCTAAACAAAAGAGGCTCTTCCCAAAAATAAAATTTAACATCATGCAAAAATATTTTCTTTTGCTGCCAAGATAAATCAGGTGGTAAGACACCACAAGACAAATAATTCACAATATCAGCAAACCATGGAAGTGCAAATTTCAACACATACAACTGGTCATTCATAAAAAAACTCATTAATTGGCACAATATTATCATCTTTATTTTCATTTTTTATCCTAGAAAGGAGATTAGCCACCACATTCTCAACACCTTTTTTTATCTCTTATTTCTAAATCAAATTCTTGAAGTAACAAAATCCATCTAATCAACCTAGATTTAGCTTCTTTCTTGCTCATTAAATACCTTATTGCTGCATGATCAGTGAAAACTATTACCTTTGAGTTGACCAAATAAGAACGGAACTTATTGAGTGCAAATACTACCGCAAGGAACTCCTTTTCAGTTGTAGCATAATTAACTTGAGCTTCATTAAGGGTTCGGCTTGCATAATAAATGGCATAAGGTTTTCTATCTTTTTGTTGGCCAAGGACAGCTCTAACAGCAAACTTGCTTGCATCACACATGATTTCGAATGGCAAAGTCCAATCTAAGGGTTGCATGATAGGAGCTGTTTTTAATGGCATCTTTAACCTGCAAAAAGCAACCATACAATCTTGATTAAAATCAAATTTAACATCATGATTCAAAAGATTTGTTAAGGGTTTAGCAAGTTTAGAAAAATCCTGAATAAATCATTGGTAAATTTTGGCATGTCCAAGAAAACTCCGCACTCCTTTAACAGTGGTTGGAGGGGGCATTTTTTCAATAATTTCTATTTTGGCTCTATCCACTTCTATTCCCCTATTTAAGATCAAATGCCCTAAAACGATCCCCTCTTGGACCATAAAGTGGCATTTCTCCCAATTAAACACCAGATCATTATCAGCACACCTCTGCAAGATTTTAGATAAATTACTCAAGCATGAATCAAAATTAGTGCCATATACTGAAAAGTCATCCATGAAGACCTCCATAATTTCTTCAATAAAATCAGAAAAATGGTCATCATGCACCTTTGAAAGGTGGCAGGCGCATTACACAATCCAAATGGCTTCCTTCGATAGGCAAAGGTGCCATTGGGATAGGTAAAGGTATAAAGGTAGTTTTTTCTTGGTCATCAGGATGGATTGGAATTTGAAAGAAACCAGAATATCCATGTAAGTAACAAAAGTAAGAATGCTTAGCTAATCTCTCTAACATTTGATCCATAAAAGAAAGGGGAAAATGGTCTTTTCTTGTAGCATTGTTCAACTTCCTATAATCTATGCACATTCTCCAGCCTATAACAGTTCTAGTGGGTATCAATTCATTATTCTCATTTTTAACAACTATCACCCCACCTTTTTTTGGTACAATATGCACAGGACTAACCCACTCACTGTCAGAAATGGGTTAATAATTCCAGTAGCTAGTAATTTCAGGATTTCCTTTTTCATAACATCCTTCATTATAGGATTCAATCTTCTTTGGTGTTCAATAGTAGGTCTACTATTTGGCTCTAGGAAAATCCTATACATACAGATTGTTGGACTAATTCCCTTTATATCATCAATTGCATAACCCAAAACTCTCCTATATTCTCTCAAAACTCTCAACAATTTGTCAATCTCAATATCAGTCAAAGATGCATTAATTATAACAGGATATGTTCCATTGGGTCCAAGAAAAGCATACCTGAGGTTGGAAGGAAGAGGTTTAAGATCTACTTTTGGGGCATCCTCTACCTTTAATGATGGTGGTTTAATCTCCAAACTTTGCACCTCTTCAAGCTGAAAAATTGTGGCTTCAGGATGTGGTGGAGAGCTCTCCAAGTGTTGTGCAAAAGCAGCTATGTTGTGATTATAATCATCAATGCTCCCACCATGGACTAAGCAATTTTCAAGAGGGTCTTATGGATAGCTTTTTCTGAAATGCCCTTGAACAATCTCATTAATGATGTCTACCCGCAAATAAGACTCAACTTCCTCATTTTCCCTTTTCATGGCTGGATTGATGTTGAATATCATTTGATCATCTCGCACTCTAAGTGTCAATTTCTCACCCTTTACATCAATTAATGCACTAGCTATTGCCAAAAAGAGTCTTCCCAATAAGATAGGAATTTTTGTGTCTTCATCCATATCTAAAATGACAAAGTCCATCGGAATGTAGAATTTTCCAACCTTAACAGGCACATTTTCTAGAATGCCTTCTGGATACTTAATTGAACGGTCAGCCAATGAAAGATACATGTTTGTGGGCTTCAACTCTCCCATATTCAACTTCTCATGTATTGAAAGTGGCATTAGGCTGACATTAACTCCAAGGTCACATAAGACATTTGCCACACAATTATTACCTATATGACAAGGAATGGAAAACACACCCGGATCTTTGAGTTTGGAAGGTAACTTCTTATGAATTATAGCACTACATTACTCTCCTAAGTTGATGGTATCATAATCTTCTAGCCTTCTCTTGTTGGTAACAATCTCCTTCAAAAACTTTGCATAACTTGGCATTTGGGATAGTGCCTCAGTGAATGGCACATTGATATACAACTTCTTTAGCACTTCAAGGAATTTGCCAAATTGTTTGTCTAGCTTATGCTTGATGAATCTTTGAGGGTAGGGAAGGGTGGGCTTGTAAGGCTCAGGTGGGATGTATGATTTCTCTCCCTTATGTTGCTCACTTTCGCTTTCTTCTTCCTTTTAATTTTTCTTACTCTCAACTGAATTTTCTTCTTTTGTGCTCTCTTTTTCTTCTCTCTTGTTTTCACTCTCTTGACCAACTTTCTTACCACTTCTCAAGGTCACAACCTTACATTGTTCATGAGGGTTTTGTGGTTGGCTAGGTAGTTTGCCATAGGATTTACTTCCTAATGAGCTTGCTTGTTGAGCCAATTGAGTCTCCAACATATGATTGTGGGCTTGTAATTGATCCATGGTTTGTCTCATGTGTTGCATTTCTTCCTCCAATTTGCTATTCATCTTGCTTTATTCAGCAAAAAATTTCTCCATCATGCTTTCCAAGGTTGGCTTCGGTTCATGAGGTGGAAGGGATTGTTGTGCTCTTGCTTGATATGCAGGTTATGGCTGCCTTGTGAGCTGAAATTGAAGCTAAAACTGCCTATTCTGCTGCATATACTATTGTTTATGAGCATAATTTGAGCTTTGACCTTGTTGAGCAAAAGTTGCTTGTGGCCTCCATGTTGAGTTGTTCACATTAGAGTAAGAATTTCCCATAGGTTTCTATTGATAACCTCCTGCATAAGCAACTTGTTCTTGTAAATAATCATCACTATGAGAAGAGTAATCAACTCCACAACTTTGGGTTCCATCTGTGTAGGCAACTTGTTGCATAGTTGTAGGAGTTGAGGTTGTTGCCTTTGTGCAAAAATCACTGAGAAGCTGAGTTAACTGATCAAATCTTGCATTCATGTAGCTAACTGAGTCAAGTTCATAAATCCCAGCCTTCTTTGGCTCAATTGCTGTAGGATTTCCCCACAAATGGGTATTATTAGGAATCTTCTATAATAGATCATAGCATTCTTCACTTGTCATTCTCCTGAAATCTCCTCCTACTTGTGAATCAATTGTGTTTCTTATGGCTGGAGTAACTCTGGTGTAGAAATTTTGAACAATCATCCATTTGGGTATTTCATGATGAGGACATTGCCTTTCAAGCTCCTTAAATCTCATCCAAGATTCATACAAAGTTTCATCATCCCTTGGCTTAAAAGCTACCATCAAATTCCTCAAATGAGTGGTCTTCCCAGGTGGGAAAAACAGAGATAGAAAAGCTTGAGATAGTTGCTCCCAAGTAGCTATAGTAGCTTGTGGAAGTGAGTCATACAACTCTAATGTTGAATCTCGAAGAGATAATGGAAATAAGGTGAGCCGAATCACTTTATCTGAAACTCCAGGCTGTCTTTGTGTACCACATATCATCAAAAATTTCTTCAAATGAGAATGAGGATTTTCAAGTGGACTACCTCCAAATTGTGAATTCTGAACCATTTGAATGAGACTAGTATTTAACTCAAATTGATTAGCTCCAATAATAGGTCTGTTATCTCTCACATCTGCACATCAAGGAAAAGCAAAATCTAACATGGATCTTCTCTGAGGATCATTTTGATTAACAACTTCATTCTGCCTGTTTTGCTCTTTTCCCCCATTATCTCCGCCAATATCTCTATTTTGATTCTCCACATTTTCAATTTTCTCCTCTTGCTCAAACCTTTGTTGTTCTTCTTTTTCTGCTTCCTTTCTCCTCTTAGATTCCTTTTTGTTGGCTCGACAGAATTTTTCAATTTCAGGGTTGAACAACAATTCAATATCACTTGTGCTTTTTGATCGTCTCATAAACAAGAAAAGTACCTGAAAAACACAAGGAACAACAGTGAAAATAAAAGAAAATAAAAATTCTAATCAGCTTAAAACAATCAAAATCTAACTTAAAAATAAACAATTCCCCAACAACGGCGCAAAAAACTTGATGGTATCAGCTATGAAATAGCTTTCGCAAGTGCACGGGTCACAATTGTATAGTTTTAAAAATAATATCATTCCCACAGGGAATTAAGCTTAAATTGGAAATAAAATGATAAGCTAATTAGAATGGTAAAATTTAAAGATATTAAAAAGAATGAAATTTAAAATTTAAAATTGGTATTTGAGGAATTTAAGCTAAATCAAACAATTAACTAAATTAATTAAACTAGATTACCAAAATTTAAATTGAAATTGCTAATTATGAAATTGGGAGGAATTTAATTCTAAATTCAATAAAAATTAAAGTGATTCTAGAAATAAGGTTTTCAATATTGTTTGCATGTGGTTTATCCCCAATTTAGCCAAACACATGAGAATTGCAATTTTGAGAGAAATCAATTCTTAGTTCTTTGAAATCTTTTTCAAGCATTTCAAAGTTGGTATTCATCAAATCAAACCCTGCATTCACGGTATTTCAAACTTCATAAAAACCCAATTAAAGCTATAATTGATTTTTGAAAGTGCCCTTAATTCTCTTAGCTTATGTCTAACACCAAGAAAACTAAGTTTATTGCAAGATTATCTATCCCAAACATTCACTTTTCAGTCCATCTGTCAAGGATTAAAACTTAACTTAATGAGGGCCCATTCATCAAGCAAGGCAACAAGCTCATAAGCAATAAATCAAAATGCAGCAAATCTCATTTAAATGACTAAATCAGTTCAAAAACTACAATACAAAGCAATATTTACAAACCCATCTCTAGAATCTCAAAGATCTACTCACAAATCATGGTTTCAAGACAAACCCAAGTATAGAAATGAAGAAATAATGAAAATCTAAACTAAGGAACAGAAAAACCCAATAAAATGATGAAGAATCTGCTACTGGAGTGATGTAGAAAATGTCCTCTGCTGCTGCAACAAGACTAGATTTCACGAGCTCCTTTTCCTCTCTTTCTCTCTTGCAAAATGTCCCTCTTTTTCTCCATATTGAAAAAAAGGGAAAAAGAAGCTTTTATATGGTTCAGAGGTCTGGCCTAGAACGGGTAAAAAGGCAGATGATTCTGGAGAAAGTGATGTAGTAAATCAGAGGGACGAAAGTGCCACATCAGCCATTTTCATTAAAATGGTACAAGCTAAATCGGTTGTGTCGCTCCTTGTGTCGCAGGTTGTGAAACCTGCTGCCCGAGAAAAAAAAAACCTTCATATCTGACAACCGACACAGCCTGTGACACAAGCTGTATTGCAGGTTATATCACTTTCGGTCTCTTTATCTCAACTCAACTCAACTCAACTCAACTAAGCCTTTATCCCAAAAATTTGGGGTCGGCTATATGGATTCGCTTTTTCCACTCTGAACGATTTTGGGTTAAATCCTCAGAAATGTGTAATGCTTCTAAGTCATGCTGTACTACTTTCCTCCAAGTCAATTTAGGTCTACCCCTTTTTTTCTTTCTATCCTCTAGCCTAATGTGCTCTACTTGTCTAACTAGAGCATCCGTATGTCTACGCTTCACATGACCAAACCACCTCAATCTCCCTTCTCTCAACTTATCTTCAATTGGCACCACTCCTACCTTTTCTCTAATACTTTCATTACGGACTTTATCTAGTCTAGTATGACCACTCATCCACCTTAACATTCTCATCTCTGCAACTCTTATCTTAGATGCATACGACTCTTTCAGTGCCCAACACTCGCTACCATATAGCATAGCCGTTCGTATGGTCATGCGGTAAAATTTTCCTTTTAATTTATTGGGAATCTTACGATCACATAAAACTCCCGTGGCACGTCTCCACTTCAACCATCCGGCTTTAATCCTATGACTAACATCCTCCTCACATCCCCCATCTACTTGAAGGACTGAGCCTAGATATTTAAAGTGATTACTTTGGGATAGTGCCACTCCATTCAAACTAACTCCTTCCCTATCACGGTTTGGCCTTCTTGAACTTGCAATGCATGTATTCATCTTCGTTCTACTTAACTTAAAACCCTTTGACTCTAGAGTACTTCTCCAAAGTTCTAGCTTCCTATTGACTCCTTCTCGTGTCTCATCTATCAGAACAATATCATCCGCAAACATCATGCACCAAGGAATACTCTCTTGTATATGTTTCGTCCGTTCATCTAAAACTAATGTAAAAAGGTAAGGGCTTATGGTGATCCTTGGTGTAATCCAATTGAGATCGGAAAATCTCTTGTGTCCCCTCACTTATGCGCACAATAGTAGTTGCTCCTTCATACATATCTTTCAATACTTGTATGTACCTAATAGATACCCTCTTTTGTTCTAACGCATTCCATAAGACCTCTCTTGGAACACTATCATAAGCCTTCTCCAAATCAATAAAAACCATGTGTAGATCTTTCTTCCCATCTCTATATTTCTCCATCAAGCTTCTAATGAGAAAGATCGCTTCCATAGTTGAACGACCAGGCATGAAACCAAATTGATTGAGAGAGATAGAAGTATCATGACGTAGTCGATGCTCCACAACTCTCTCCCACAACTTCATAGTATGGCTCATAAGTTTAATTCCCCTATAGTTTGAGCAACTCTGTATGTCTCCCTTATTTTTAAAAATAGGTACTAAAATACTCTTCCTCCATTCATCAGGCATTTTCTTTGAGTTTAGAATCTTATTAAATAATTTAGTTAACCATGCCACTCCCATATCTCCCAAATACTTCCACACTTCAATTGGTATTTCATCGGGTCCACAGGCTTTACCTACTTTCATTTTCTTAAGTGCTTCCTTTACTTCTAAAGATCTAATCCTTCTAGTATAATTTACATTCTTTTCTATTGTTCTATAATCTATATTCACGCTATTTCCATTTTGACTATTATTAAAGAGATCATTAAAATAATTTCTCCATCTTTCTTTAATGTCCTCATCTTTCACCAACACTTTTCCTTCTTTATCCTTAATGCACCTAACTTGATTGAGATCTTGACATTTCCTTTCTACTCCTTGCTAATCTATAAATATCTTTCTCCTTCTTTAGTTCCAAGTTTCTCATATAACTTTTCAAAGGCTGTGCTCTTGCTTGGCTAATCGCCTTTTTGCCTCTTTCTTTGCTATCTTGTACTGTTCATATGCCTCATTATTATCACATTTAGGTAATTTCTTATACCATTCCCTTTTTCTCTTCACTGCCTTTTGTACTTCCTCATTCCACCACCATCTCTCTTTTGAGGGTGGTCCATGTCCTTTAGACTCCCCAAGTACTTTTTTAGCTACTTCTCTAATCTTTGATGCCATCTGTATCCACATATCATTGGCCTCCATATCTAGCTTCCATACTTCAAACTCAAGAAGCTCATTTTTGAACTTCACTTGCTTTACGGTCTCTTTATCTCAATTTCAAAATTTTGCAATTCAACTCTAATTTCTTCCAAATGGCTGCTCTGATCAAAATACACCAAAATTCTCCAAATTTAACCTACAAAACAAATAAATTCCAAAAATTAAACTAAGAAGTGTAAAAAGGCAAAATTGACTAAATATATACTAATATCTATAGTAATAGCTATGAACAAGGGTAAATTATGTGTAAAAATTATACCTAAATGATGATATAAAATGCATGCATCAGGTGTCACACAAAGGTTGATAACAAGGAATTAAACGCTGAAAATTAAAATCAACTTGGATCTAACTTAGCCAATTATCATAAATAAATTTTGTGCATATACCTCAAATGCTCGCAAAGCAAATCTGATGCATGGTGTTATTCCAAACGAAGTTTACTTAACAAGATCCTGAAGACAAACGATTGATAGAAAAGGTCAGGACAAGTTACGAGGCTTGGCCCATAATTTTCTCCAACATCCCTTTTTGGCTTTTACTTCTGACCGTTCCTGACTAAAAGTGCCCCTTTTGGGTTTTCACTCCTAGTTTTTTTTTTTCTACTTCCTTTTTCAGGGCGTCCTTTCGGATTTTACTCTTCGCTCATTTTGCAAAAAGCGCCCTTTTAGGTTTTCGCCTTCTTTCCCTCATTTTGCTAAGAGCGCCCTTTCGGGTTTTCACTCTTACCCCTTTTTCTTTTTCTTTTTTTTATTTTTTATTTTTTGTAGCATCTTTGCAGGTTTCCTCTTCTTATACGCACCAGTTGCCCGATGATTATTTGTCCTCCTGTAAATCTCAAAGTAAAGTATATAAAGTTACCTATGTTTTGATTCTTCTTATATAAAAAGCTCTTAATAAATTAATAGCGCATAAACCAAAGAGGATAAAACATGCACAAATTTATTCATGGTGTAAGAAGATAATTATACTGTGGTTTTATGATCAAAAGTATGAAGGTACAACTTTATGGAAAAGTGTACAAGGATAAATCTCACAAATGCCCTTAGTTAACTTTTGAAGTCTCGCAATTACCATTGTTTCAAGTGACCTTCTGCAAAGCGTGCTATGCATTTTACTGTCCCCTGATATTGGAATCCTCTTTATTTCTTTGTCATCTTTGGCTAGAAGTGCCCTTTTGGGTTTTCACTCCTGGCTTCCTCTTTTTTTTTTTTTTTTTGTTCCTTTTCCAGGGCGTCCTTTCTGATTTTCACCCTTCGCTCATTTTGCAGAAAGCTCCCTTTCAGGTTTTTGCCTTCTTTCCCTCATTTTGCTAAAAGTGCCCTTTCGGGTTTTCACTCTTACCCCCTTTTTTTATGCATAATATCTTTTCATGGCATCCGAATTCACCGGCCTCGGCAATTCTTCCCTATCCATATGAGTTAAGATGAGTGCACCATCGGAAAATGCCTTTTTAACTAGATAAGGCCCTTCATAAGTTGGTGACCATTTACCTCGGGGATCACTTTGATTTGGGAGGATCTTTCTTAGAACTAGATCTCCTGATTGGAATTCACATGGGCGTACGTTCTTATCGAATGCTCTGGCCATCCTTCTTTGGCACAATTGACCGTGGCATATTGCCGCTAGTCTTTTCTCATCCATCAAATCTAGCTGGTCTAACCTTGATTGAACCCATTCTATCTCATCTAGTTCTGCCTCTTTTAGAATCCTTAAAGAAGGAATTTCTACCTCTATTGGCATAATAACTTCCATTCCATAGACCAGCAAATATGGAGTTGCCCTGGTTGATGTTCGTACCGTAGTGTGGTAGGCATGAAGTGCAAAGGGAAGCATGTCATGCTAATCTTTATAAGTGATTGTTATCTTTCCAATTATCTACTTGAGATTTTTATTGGCAGCTTCTACAGCTCCATTCATCTGGGGTCGATATGGTGATGAATTAAGATGTTGTATCTTGTATTGATCGTACAACTTCTAAATCTTTGGACCGTTTAGATTCTTGGCATTATCGGCGACGAACTCCCCCGGAAGACCATACTGACAAATAATGTTATTCTTGAAGAACTTCAGAAAGATATTCTAAGTGATGTGAGCATATGAAGTCGCTTCCACCCATTTAGCAAAGTAGTCGATGGCTATTAAAATGAATCCGTGCCCATTGGATGCTTTCGGATTAATCATACCAATCACATTGATACCCCACATTGCAAATGGCCACGGTGAGGCAAGATTGTAGAGCTGACTATGTGGGACATTTATCTGATTAGCATAAACTTGGCATTTGTGACACTTTCAAAAGTACTCAATGCAATCCTTTTCCAAAGTGGTCCAGAAGTAACCCCGCCTTAAGATCTGCTTTGCCATCATATACCCATTGCTATAAGTAGCGCAGTTCCCCTCGTGTGTTTTGAATAGAATTCTTCTTGCTTCTTTAGCATTTACTCACCTCAACAATTCACCATTGGAGCTTCTTTTGTATAAGACTTCTCCACTGGGGAACTATCCCATTACTAGTCTTCTGATCATTCTCCTTTCGTTTCTACTTGCCCCAGGAGGATATTCCCTATTTTTGATGTAAATCTAGATGTCATGATACCAGGGTTTGCCATCTGTTTCTTCTTCGATCAAAAAGCAGTATGTCGGCTCACTTCTTGCTTTGATTTACGATAACTGCGTTATTTGCCCTTCTTCCATCTGAGTCATCACTGCTAGAGTAGCTAAGGCATCAGTAAATTGGTTCTTGTCCCGACTCAAGTGAGTGAAAGAGATCTCCTCAAATTCCTTGATTAGTTCGAGGAGATATTTTTTATATGGGATCAGTTTCGGGTCTTTAGTCTGCCATTCTCCTTTGACTTGGTAAATCAAAGCTGAATCCCCATACACTTCTAATTTCTTTATCTTCATTTCAATGGCCGCCTGTAAACCTCTCATGCAAGCCTCATACTCCGCTACGTTGTTTGTGCAGCCAAACCTAAGCTTAACGGCTATTGGGAAATGTCTCCCATCTGGGGCAACAAGTGCTGCTCCAATCCCATTACCAGTTAAATTGACTGCTCCATCAAAATACATTTCCCGCACATCATTTGGGCTTTCAGCATCATTGCTCACTGCGTTAATATATTTGTCTGGAAATTCAAAATCCAGGGCTTCGTAATTATTGATTGGGTTCTCAGCCAGGAGGTAAGTTATCACACTCCTTTTCAATGTCTTTCTTGTCATATAGACTATGTCGTACTGAGAAAGTATGACTTGCCATTTTGCTAATCCTCTAGGTATGAAAGGGTTTTCAAATACATACTTGATCAGATCCATCCTGGAGATAAGCCATGTCTTATGATTTAACATGTAATGTTTGAACTGATTCACTATCCAAGCCAATGCATAACAGGTCTTTTCTAGGGATCAGTATCTCGACGCACAGTCGTTGAATTTCTTGCTTAAATAGTAAATGGCTCTTTCTTTTCTCCCGATATCATCATGCTGTCCCAGAACATAACCCATCGAGCTCTGCTGAACTGCCATATACATAATTAATGGCTTACCCGTCACTAGAGGAACCAGTACCAACGGATTTGATAAGTACTGCTTAATCCTTTCGAAAGCCTCTTAACAAGCTTGGTCCCATTTGGCTGTATTATTCTTTCCAAGTAACTTGAAAATGGGTTCAGCCTTGGCGGTGAGGTTAGAGATGAATCTCGAGATGTAGTTCAACTTTCCCAAGAAACTACGCACATCCCTTTTTGTTTTTGGGGAGGCCATTTCTTGGATGGCTCGAATTTTGTCCGGATCCACCTCTATTCCCTTATCACTTATTATAAATCCCAACAGCTTTCCCGATTTTGCTCCAAACACACATTTAGCTGGGTTCAACTTCAGCTGATTTTTCTGAGCCTTTCGAACACTTTTCTTAATACCTGTACATGGCTTTCTGTCCCCTTGGATTTAATGATCATGTCATCCACATAAACTTCTACTTCTTTATGCATCATTTCATGAAATAACGTGACCATGGCACGTTGGTAGGTAGCCCCTGCATTCTTTAGCCCAAAGGGCATCACCTGGTAGCAGAAGACTCCCCACTGGGTGATGAAGGCGGTCTTTTCTTTGTCATCATTGTCCATCAAAATCTGGTTACACCTTGAGGCTCTGTCAATACATGAACATCTCCCCAATCCTGCAGCATTGTCTGCCAGCACATCTATATGCAGAAGAGCGAAATCATCTTTCAGACTCGCCTTATTGAGATCCCTATAGTCAATGCATACTCTCACTCTGCCATCTTTCTTCATTACGGGGACAATGTTAGCTTCCCATTCCTGATATTTTACTACTTTTAAGAATCCAACATCATATTGCTTTTTGACTGCATCCCTAACTTTGAGCAGGGTGTCGGGGTTCATTCTCTTCAACTTTTGTTTAACTGGGACTATTCTAGGGATCAAGGGAATCTTGTGTGTGACTATCTGAGGATCCAGTCCTGGCATGTCATCATAGCCCCAAGTGAATACGTCGATGAATTCCTATAGCAGTTGAATCATGTCTTCTAGTTCTTCATTATTCACGATTCTAAGTTCCCTTTTATTTTCCTCTGTTCCCAGATTCACAATGTTCATTTCATCTCCACAGGGTACTAGAGTGGGTTCATTTGCCTCTCCCGGTTCTTTCACAGGCTCTTCTTCAGGATCACTTGAATCAATGGTGATTATGGGACTCTCAAAGTTAACATAAGGGATTTCGGAGTTGATTGGATTATTATGGAGGGATTGGACAATGGTCCTAGAGAAGTGAAAATGGATTATATTAAAGATTGAATTTTTACAATGAACCTTTTTTTTTAAAGAAAATATTAACACAGAGTTTGAGAAAATGCGCCATTAATTTGTTAATTGCTTAATCATAAAAATAGGTCCATTTATAGAATTACACTTGACACCATGGACAACATAATCAAGCATTGGTAACAAAATATACTTTACTCGAAATAAAGCATAAGGATATCTTTAGCTTCCCAATTGTCAAGCTCTTATCCCTCTGTGGTGGGCGAAATTAGTATTTCAGACATAGAATCCAGGTGCAGGACATTGATAGATGATTCCGAGGGAGATTCTTCTTTCTCTTCTTTCAAGTTCTCAATGATTGGTTTGGTGAAAACATCTGAGATTTTCGAGATGTTTTTCTTCATTTCGTGAGGTTTATCGAATCTCTGATCCCAGAGTAGGCTTCTCATTCGAAACCTTCCATCAGTCAAAGCATCCTCATCATATCCCAATACTGAGCGTCCATTCCTCCGAGCGGCTGACAATGGTTCGACAATCCATTGCAGGGTGACACCCAATCCCTTGCCCTTTTCATAGCCATTTTTCAGCATTACCTTTGCAACCATGGCTGCAGCTCCCCCGTCTCCTAGAACAGTCCCAATTAGCTTTAAAGCTTGAAATGAGCTTTCTAGAGATCGTTCAGTCATTTCCACATAAGGGACTAATTGTGGCTTGGTGACCAGTATAGCTTCTTCTCCTCTTACCTTAATGATTTTGCCGTTCATGATATATTTGATCCTCTAATGCAGAGTTAAAGGCACTGCATTTGACGAATGGATCCAGGGCCTTCCCAACAGCATAGTGTACACTGGTTCAATATCCATTACCTAAATGTTACATTGAAAGTACATGCCCCTATTTGAAGTGGCAAATCAATGTCTCCCAACACATCTCTCTTCGTGCCATTAAACGCCCTCACAATCATGGAGCTTTGGCGTATTCCAGATGGGTCTATCGGCAGTCTTACCAGGGTTGCATTGGGCAAGACATTAAGTGCTGGGTCGTTATCAATCAAAACTTTAGCGACTAAACAACCTTTACACTTGACTGTCACATGCAGAGCCTTGGTGTGCTTCAAGCTAGTCGGGTCTATTTCATCCTCTGAGAAAGTGACGAAATTAGATGCCTAAATTTGTTTAACTATTTTTTCAAATTGCCTCAGTGTGATGTTCGAGGTTATAAAGGCCTAGTCTAGAACCTTCTGTAAGGCGTGGCGATGCACTTCAGAGCTTAGTATTAATGACAGCAAGGAGAACCGAGCAGGTGTCTTCTTTAATTGTTCAATTACATCGTACTCACTCTGCTTCATGATTTGCAACAACAGTTCATCTTTTTCCTTCCTCCAACTAGATTCCCCCTTCTCTACTATTGTTCCCATCTTCTCCTCAGTCTCAGTTGACTCTCCTACTTCTACTTTCCCTTTACTTTTCTTTTCCTTAGTGCCGTAACACCTTCCACTTCTAGTAATAAATTCTACTTCTGGATTTTGAGAGTCATTTGTTAGGGCAGGTTCTAATGGAGCAGAGTCATTGGAGGGACCTGCATAGGTCATTTTGAAGTGAGCATGAGGAGTGAAACATGGTTTAGGGGTGGTGATGGGTTGAGTGTAGGCATAATTGAGGGTAGGGATAGAAGTATTGTTGGATGCACTCTGCGTATAAACTTGGAAATTATAATTCCAAGGCACAACATGGGTATTGGTAACAGGCAGCTGTGGTGGGGTACATATGATTGTCTGAGGTGGTGTTGGTAGTGTTGATGGGGCAGGAATAGAAAAAAAAAAAAAACATTTTTGGAGCAGATATTGAGGTGCCTTTGCCATAAATGGTAGTGTTCACTTCCTCTTCTTCTTTTGATCTTAATTGGCACCTTAAGATTTTAAGCGATATCATCCTCTAGATTTCACCCTTAAATTCATCACAGTTCTGTAATTCATGATTGGTTGCTCCATGATAAGGGCATCTCGAGCCCAATAGATCATTTCCAGTTTCATGCCTATAAGGATGTACATAGCCTTTTGACATCACTATCGTGAGAATCTCATTAAAGTAAGGGACTAACATATCCACCTCCGCAACCAAGATTTCATCCTAGGATTCTACCACAATTACACCATTCCCTTTGCTGCTATCATGGTGGGGTAGTGGTTTCGAAGTGACATTAGGAGTTGAGCTATTTCCTTCAATCTTTAGCCACCCATTCCTCATTAGGGATTGCACCCTTCCTTGAAGAGCTCCGCAATTATCCGTTGAATGCCCTATAGCCCCACTGTGGTATTCACATTTGGCACTGGGATCATACCACCTAGCATATGGCGGCTGGATGGGGTTTAGTGGGGTGGGCACTATCTGATTGATACTCAACAGATAACAGTAAATTTCACCGAGGGGGAGTGGTAATGGAGGATCAAAATTCCTTGATGGTCTTGGGCCAGGTTGAGGAGTAGGTGGTCTGAAAGGAGTATTTTGATCAGATGGTCTGGGATTATAGGCGATTTGGGAAGGATATTAGGGGCGAGGATAGTTCGGGGATGGGGGAGGAACATTCAATACCATTGGGTTTTGGGCTGGAGGATATGGATTTTGGGCTGGGGTGTATGGACGAAAATCATTTTATAATGGTAGGTGAGTTTGTCTTGAAATCAAGTGGACATACCTTTCCTTCCTTCCCGAAATTATTAAGCTTTTTCATGGAACCCTCCCTTACTACTTCTTGTAACCTTCCTAATCAGAGGTTTGCTTCAATCCTTTCTCTAGTCTGGATGATATTAGAAAAACTATTAGAAGTGTTCCCAATCATTAAATTGAAGTATGGGGCCTTCGGTGTTTCAATGAATAGAGAGTAGAGTTCATTATCCGTCACTGGAGGATAAACTTTAGCCGCCTTTTCTCTCCACCTCTAGGCATACTCCTTAAAGCTTTCCCTTTCCCTCTGCACCAGGTTTTGGATGTCTCTCCTTGTGGGGGCAACATCATAATTGAACTTGTATTGCTTAAGGAAAGCATCAGCCAAATCTTTCTAGGAGCATAATCTACTTCTATCCAATTGTATGCATTAGCATAAGGCTTCCCCTGTGAGACTTTCATGGAAGAAGTGTACCAAGAGTCTGTTATCTTCAGTGAGAGCGGACATCTTAGTTATGTAAGTGGCTAAGTGGATGCACGGGTCAGAGTTTCTGTTGTATTTGTCGAATTCCGGGACTTTAAATTTTGATGGGACAACCACGTCTGGTACTAATCTCAGTGACGACACATCGACTGAACCATACATATTTAACCCTTCGATAGCTCTTAGTCTTTCTTCCAGAGCAAATAACTTCTCATTTTCTCTTCCTCTACTTTCCCCTCCCACTGTATAAGCTATTCCCCCAATTGGAAAATTGGTTGCAGGGTAAACTGAAGGGATTGGTGCTGAAGGATGAAATTCCACATTCGGGATAGCTTGGTGATAAGAGACGAGAATTTCACTGCTAAGAAATATTGGATTAAAGGTGATTGTTGGATCGGGGATGGGAGTTTGGAAGGTAAAAGAAGTCGAGGCCTGGTCATGAAGTTTTTGGGCATGAGTATCAACTATTGTTGTGAGTGGGAGAATTACTGGTAAACTTGGTTCCGGTGCTAGTCGGGTGGTTTCTTTATTCTAGGACATTTCTCTCATCATCTTCATTAATTCTGAGATCTGTTCCCTTAATTCTGAAACTTACCCCTATAGGTTTTGCACTTGTTCTCGCTCTTCCATTAACTTCTTTGCTCGGGATCTTGTTAAGTAAACCTTTCTTGGTACAACTGGCTACTAGATCGAATATTCTTTGGGAGCAATATTGGTTTCCTATAGAAAGTTGCGTTATTAGTCTTATTTCTAGAAAAAAACTTACCGTGGCCAAAGTTTTGGCTGGTCAAAGGATACTACGGCAAACAATTGCTGGAAACGGTGTCTGCCGAGGGTAGATTACATTATCCTTTACAATGGCATCATTCGATAGTCCAACCATGAATGACGGGGTGTATGCGTGATTATGATACATGTTCACATAGCGCATACGTCTTTTTGCATAGCTCTAACGAGGATAAATCCCACTGGAGTTACACTATTCATTCATAAGTTTCAAGGTCCCCAAACATAGTTTTATTATTTATGAAGCATACATGCTATTGCCTAGGCTCAGGAAGGCTCATTAAAATACAATGGCATCTTTTGAGATACTCATACAATCTCATTTTTTATCTTGCAGTGTTGAATGACTTCAAAGCATATTTGGATTCAGGTAGCAATTCCTATTTCCCTTACACTATCATCTTTTCTAATCGGTCGATATTCTCTCGCAATTCTTCGTAAAGGGCGGCTTATCTGTCCGTTTCCTTTCTTTCTTTGGCATACTCCTTTGAGATATCATTGATTAATTATGCCTGATTTTTAAGTTCAAGCTTCCTCTTGTTTTCTTGCTGGTATTTTTCCACCAATATCTCATGATATTCTAGTTTTTCTGGTAATTTGCTATTTTGCATTTCCTTCTCCTTTATCGTGCTTTGGAGTGAAGCCTTCTCCTTCTCCCACTGGGTTTTTCACCTTTCATATTCTGTTTCGGCAGCAGTCATCTCCTCTCTAAGTCTCTTTGCTTCCCTTTCTAGTGCTTGTTCTTGACTTTCTAATCTTTTTATGTGTTCTTTCAATTGCTGGTTCTCAGTAGTTAAATTATGAAATGGGCTACTTGATTCTGTAACACCCCTCACCTGTCTATAGTATAGCTGAGCAAGGCGTGCTACACGGCGTGCCGGAGCACCTAGTCTGTAATCAACTCATTTCCTAAGCTCAATTTGATTTAAGAAGTTTTTATGTGATATTCATAACATGCTGATACTATTTTCATACTTTAATAAAATCAGTGTTTCAAAATTGGTAATAAAAATTTGGTAAGGTGCCGTCTGTATTTCGGACAAACTGTCCTTTCAAACCTATTAAAAAAAGTTCAATATGATAATATCAAAATCTCAACTATTTCACAGTCTCGATTTCTCAGTAAAGTCAATAGACTTTTACAGTCATTAAACAGTTCCATAATACAGTCCATAATAATTTAAATATAACCAAAAAATCTTCATGTTATTTAATAAGTACAAAATATTACAAACTTTAGAACTTTCATAATATTACAAAATACAGGGCCAAATTTCAAATACAACAGAAGTACAAAATACAAGATATCCTAAGTCCTACCATGTATGCAACGCAGTGCAGATGACTCTGGACTCTGTGCAGATCTGATGTCTCACCCGATTGTAGGTCTGCTGCGCTCCCCAGCTGTGTTTCCAATACCTACGCATTACAAAAGCAATGAACTAAGCAATTTTGCTTAGTGGTGCCAAATATAAAGAAATATGCACTAAAATAAAGTAAATGTATTATTTACGAATTTATAACATCGATATACTTTGCAGTTACTGGTTCTATTTTTATTTACTAACATTTCAATATTTGCTAATTTTTGGTAGTGCTGTATGTCAGTAGACTGGATTTAGCTATTTGAATTTAATAGTACTTGAATTACTGCCCGTGTAGCTTATGTACTAACCAGACTGGATAAACGGATATACTGGCACTGGGTACCTAGTACCTCGGGCCATCACACCATCGGTCACAAAGTGTCTCTCGGTGTGCAATAGTGTGGCTAAAAAGCCATATAGTCAATCTGGCGATAAGCCAAGTATAAATACACAATATGTATAGCGGTAGGCTATTAAAGTCACAGTGCGGCATAATATGCTATAAAAACACAGTATGGCATAAAAGTCATTTATAGAACAGCTGTCAAAATCCTATTGGCATGCCAACCTATCTAAACTAGTCAATTAAGCAAGCTAGGGCACATTATAAATTAATTATTTAATTCTTCAATTTTTAGAGTTTACTAGCTATTATGTAATTCATAAGT
Organism: Hevea brasiliensis; assembly: GCF_030052815.1. Lineage (NCBI taxonomy): Eukaryota > Viridiplantae > Streptophyta > Magnoliopsida > Malpighiales > Euphorbiaceae > Hevea > Hevea brasiliensis. The sequence continues at coordinate 99,769,460 of NC_079502.1, read as the reverse complement.
CAATGCATATGTTGACCTTTTTAGGTACTATGGATAAGTTGTTTCTTGCATCAACATATCACAATTTACAATTCAATATGCTGTTAATATAATGCAATTTACCCTTTTTACAAGTTGGCATTCACTGCCAAATTACCTCAAGTATCATTGTACATAAATGTCAAATTCTTAATTTTTGTGTGCTAGATTGGTCTAGCTTAAAGTCCTATTTCGCTTGGTTTTTAGCTTGTCAAAGAAGCAAAATTGTAACTCTATGTCTTATTGAACTTGGACCAAAATTTTAGGTCATTCTGAGTTGTATAGACCAAGATATGGTCAGTTTACCAAAGCTGGACAGATTGCACCTTAGTGCAAAATTTGGTCAATTTTAGGTCACTTTTAGTTCTGGCAGTTTTGGTACCCGAACTTGTGCAAGCTATTTGACTTGGTTCTGGCCATTTCTGGGCTTTAGTGTCTTCATAAGAATTGTAGATCTATGTCTAAGCTATCCATGCTAAAAATTTCAGGCCAATTGCACCTGTGTTTAAGTGAGTTATGGTCATCCTAATGATTACTGTTCATATGGTCAAAAATCTAGGTTGCAAGGTTGCCATTCCGGATTTGGTCATTTTTAAGGTCAGTTTCTAGGCAGAATTTTGGCAACATTTCTACATGAAAGTTGGCCTATTTGGTGTCTAGTTTCAGCCCCTCATTGGCCTTATACCAATTGGGTTCATAGTTTTGCACTTATGACCTTATTTATGTGCTGCCAACATACACAACCTGCATTTAAACATCACACTTCCAATTTTGACAATCCTCCTCCTTCCAATACTTCAATATTCAATCAATGGCACTTGTATATATATTGTACACAATTCCAGCAAACATTTTGGGTAGAACACTCAAGTGCTCAATGCACACAATACCCCATTCAAGTTCAACATTCACTTCCACCAAAATTCAATATATCTCAATATCAATATTACACATACACTTCCATATACTCATACCTCAATATCAGTTACACATGTTGCCCACAATTTAACACTACCATATTTTATTAATAAACTTCATATTCACACACACAAATTCATGATATTATAGGCTGCCAAACATGGCAATTTGCCAAAGCATCAAGGTCCCATTTCAAACCCTTAATTCAAGCACTAACATGCACTTACTTGGACATTAACTTACTACATCTTCCATTTGAGTTAATCAACCTTAATTTCCATCCATTAGAGGTAAGGAAAACTCAAATACAATAAATCTTCATGGCTGCTGAAAATGGACAATTACATATCTCACTATTTTCTTCATTTCTCTTCACTAAAATATTCACCTCAACCTAAACACAAGGTTTGCTAAAGCAAGGGAGAGGATTTGGACACTTACCACTTTTGGAGCTTGTTAAAATTTCACCAAATCTTATTTTTCTTGTTGCCAATATCTTCCCCAAGGTGAGTAGGCAAGCTTAATGAAGGAATCAAGTGGAAAGGAGGCTTCGAATGGGGTTGCATGGAGCTTGGACAATTTCAGCCATGGGAGCTTTCATGGAGGACGATTCGGCTAGTTTTTTCTTGAGGTTGAAGATGATGAGAATGAGCGGAACTTGCTATCCCAAAGCTTTTTTTGGTGTGCAATATTCAAGTTAATGGAGCACTAAGTTCATTTTAATGTTTAATTAGTTAAACTTTCCTTATTTGCTCATTTATCTCAATTCTTTCATTATTTACATAATGTATCTTATTTTAATTTTTCATGACATTTTCTAAGTGCAATATCATTTATTTTTAATGGACATTGAGGTCAAAAGGCAACTATAGGGGTCAAATGACCAAAATGCCCTTCTTCGGGTTGTATTCCCGATTTTTCGGTAACACCGATTTTTATCTGTTTCTCGTTTTTTTATTTTTTTTTGTACTAATTTATTAATTTTTATTTGATAATTCTAATGTCAATTATGTTTCAATAAACCTTTACTTATGTCTCAAAATTTAATTCCGAGGGTTCTTCGCATTGATCAAGAACGGCCTTCCCGGTGTGGTCACCCATCGCTGTGATGCCGGCTCGTTTAACTTAGCTTCATTTTCTCTCTTTCATTTTTCTTTGATTTTTCTTTTATTTTCTTTTTATTTATTTCATCATTATATGTATATTCACTATCACCGAAGTGTAGTTTCAGACATCCTGACTTGCCTGGACTGTTATTTGGCCACTGGAGTAACGAGCGTCAGAACACGTCTGATGGGGATGTTATAACTCTTCCCCTATAAATAAAAATTTCATCCTCAAAATTTACCTAATGTGAAGAGCTGAGGGAACTGTTGCCTCATTGTCTCCTCTCTCTCCCATGTTGCCTCTTCCGTGTTGTGGTGCCTCCATAGGATTTTCACTAGTGGAATTGTCTTGTTTCTAAGCTCTTTTACCTCTCATGCCAAGATTTTAATTGGTTCTTCTTCATATGTCAGGTCAAGTTGTACAACAATTTCTTTTGCTGAGATGACATGTGAAGGATCTGATCTGTATCTTCTGAGCATCGAGACATGGAACACATTATGTATCTTGTCTAGTTCAGGTGGTAAGGCTAATCTGTAGGCTACTGGTCCCACACGTTCAATAACTTCACATGGGCCAATAAACCTAGGGCTTAATTTTCCCTTTTTCCCAAATCTCAACACTTTCTTCCATGGTGATACTTTGAGAAATACCTTCTCACCAACTTCATACTCAATGTCCTTTCTTTTCAAGTCAGCATAAGATTTCTGTCGGTCTAAGGCAACTTTCAAACTGGCCTTTATCAGTTTCACCTTTTCCTCTGTCTGTTTTATCAGGTCTGGCCCCACTAGCTTATCTTCACCCAATTCAGTCCAACATATAGGTGTTCTGCATTTTCTCCCATACAGTGCTTCATAGGGTGCCATTTGTATGCTAGCTTGATAGCTATTGTTATATGCAAATTCTGCCAGTGGAAGGTATCTGTCCCCACTTCCCTCAAACTCAATAACACAACTTCTCAGCATATCCTCGAGGACCTATCACATATGTTTGGTTATTATTATCATTATCAGTTCAATTATTGTTTACAATAACTCAATGAGTTTCAAAATTTACCTGGATTATTCTTTCTGATTGTCCATTCGTCTGAGCATGAAAAGCCGTACTAAAATGGAGTTGTTTGCCAAGGATTCTTGTAATTTCTTCCAAAATCTAGATGTAAACCTCGAGTCTCTATCAGATATAATGGAAAGTGGAATTTCATGTTGTCTAACTATCTCACTGATGTACAATTCTGCTAGCTTTTCCAGTGAGTAGTCAGTTCTGACTGGCAGAAAATGTGACGATTTGGTCAACCTATCCACAATCACCCATACTGCATCATCTTCTTCTGAGTGAGAGGTAGACCACTGACAAAGTCCATAGTGACTCGGTCCCATTTCCATTCAGGTATGTTTAGGGGCTGTAATAAACTTGATGAACTTGATGTTCTGCTTTGACTTGCTGACATGTCAAGCATCTAGTTACATAGTCAGCTATGTCCTTCTTCATACCTAGCCACCAGTATCGAAGTTTCAGGTCATGGTACATTTTTGTGCTTCCTGGGTGCATAGCATACACACTGTTATGTGCTTCTTTCAGAATACTGGTTTTCAACTCTTTATCATCTGGTACACATACTCTTTCTTTATAGGACAGACACCCATTTTCTTTCACTTTATATTCAGTTTCCTTCCCCTCAATGATTTTGCCCATAACAACCATTAATTTCTCATCTGTCTTTTGCCTATCCTGTATCTATTGCAACAGATTCGGCTTCACTTGCAACTCAGCCAAAATAACTCCATTATGAGTTAAGGACAGTTGGGCATTCAGAGATCTTAATGCTATAATAGATTTTCTGCTTAAAGCATCAGTGAATACATTTACCTTCCTAGGGTGATAGTCAATCACACAATCATAATCTTTCAGGAATTCAATCCATCACCTCTGTCTCAAATTAAGTTCCTTCTGGGTTGGCAGATACTTCAGACTCTTAAGGTCTGTGTATATGTTGTATTTTTCTCCATACAAGTAATGCCTCCATATCTTCAATGCGAAGATAATTGCTGCTAACTCTAAATCATGATCAAGGTAATTCTTTTCATGTGGCCATAACTGCCTGGAAGTATATGCGATCACTTTCTCTTCTTGCATGAGTACATACCCTAACCCATTATGTGAGGCATCACTGTAGACTATAAAGTCTTTTCCTGACATTGGCTATGTTAACACTGGTGCCTCTGTCAACATATCCTTTAGCCTCTCAAAACTGGCTTGACACTTGTCATTCCAGTCAAATTTCATATTCTTGTGTAGTAATTTGGTCATTGGAGCAGCTATCAGGGAAAATCCCTTTACAAATCTTCTATAATATCCAGCTAACCCTAAGAAACTTCTGATCTTAGTTGTATTTTTGGGAGGCTTCCTTTCCATCACTGCTTCAATCTTCTTGGGATCCACTCTAATCCCTTCAGCTGATACTACATGTCTAAGGAATGCAATTTCATTCAACCAGAACTCACACTTGGACAATTTGGCATACAGTTTCTTCTCTTTCAGAGTCCGCAGAACAATTCTCAAATGTTCATCATGTTCTACTTTATCCTTGGAATACACAAGGATGTCATCAATAAAGACCACTACAAACCAATCTAAGTATGGATGGAAGATATGGTTCATAAGGTCCATGAATGCTGCAGGAGCATTTGTTAACCCAAATGGCATCACCAGGAATTCATAATGCCCATACCGGGTTCTAAATGCAGTCTTAGGCTCATCTGCATCATCAACCCTTAACAAATGATACCCCGATCTGAGATCAATCTTAGAAAACACATCGGTTCCCTTCAACTGATCAAACAAATAGTCAATTCTTGTCAACGGATACTTATTCTTCACTGTTACTCTATTTAATTGCCGGTAGTCAACACATAACCTCAGTGTCCCATCTTTCTTCTTAATAAATAGTACCGGAGCTCCCTACGGTGACACACTGGGGCATATGAACTCCTTGTCTAGTAATTCTTACAGCTGGATTTTTAACTCTTTCAATTCAATAGGTGCCATCCTATACGGAGCAATTGAAATTGGAGCTGTACCCGGCATAATCTCAATAGCAAATTCAACTTCCCCTTCTAGTGGAAAACTAGGTAATTCCTTAGGAAATACCTCAAAGAAATCCCTTACAGTGGGTATGTCAGACAAGTCAACTTTACCCTGCCTAGTGTCAACCACGTGTGCCAGATAGGCTTCACACCTTTTTCTCAACCATCTCCTTGCAACTGTAGCTGAGATGACATTGGACAATAAATCTGTCCTTTCACTGACAACTATTATTTCTTCGTCTCAGCAGTTTTCAAAGAGATTCTCTTCAATTTATAATCTACTATTGCCTAATGATGGGATAACCAGTCCATTCCCAAAATCACATTAAACTCATGGAAAGGTAGTTCGATTAAGTCTGCTGAGAACTCTTTCCCTTGAATCTTTAATATATAGCCCTTATACACCTTGTTTACTACCACACTGTGTGACCAGGATGTCTTGGTCACTTTCCTCTACTAGTATTCCCTTTTCTATGGGTAGCTTGATACAAATATATGAATGAGTAGATCCAGGATCCACTAATGCATGCACAGAAGTATTATAAAGGAGGAACGTACCCTTAATGACATCTGGAGCACCCTATTCCTCCTGTGCTCTTATAGCATAGGCTCTGGCTGGTTTTACGCATTACGCTCTCCACAAACTCGACACGGGTTTTACGTGGAAGTACTGCCTCAGCCTTACCCGGCTTTCTAACCCTTGGAGCTGGAGGGGCAGGCCTAATAGTTGATACTGGAGTGGATGTAGCAGTTCTGCGAGGACAATCTCGGACTAGGTGGTCTATAGATCTACACCGTAAACAAGCACCTATCATCCTCCAACATTCACCCTTATGCCATTTTTGGCAATGTGGGCAAGCAACAGATACCGTTGGGGCTGGTCCCCTGAATCCTATCCTTGGAGAGCTAGCCATTAAAGGTGTGGACTAGCCTCTCCTTGGTGCAAACTGAGATTTGGGCCTCTATGACTGACCCTGACTTGGTGCTCTACTAAAACCCTGAGTAGGTGAACCTCTGAATTTCTTACTAGGGGCAGAAGATGTACTGGTCTGACCCTGACCTCTTTTCTAATGTCTGTCCTTTCTGTTCTGTTCATTCATTCTAACTTTTTCAACTTTCAGTGCAGTTTTCACTAACTTAGCAAACTCTGTAATCCCCAAGGCTGTAATCATTACTTTAATGTTATCATTGAGTCCTTCCTCAAATATCTTGCATCTCTCTGCCTCATTAGGGACTATTTCCCACCCATAGCGGCTCAGTCTGACAAATTCTCTTTCATATTCAGCCACTGTCAGCTGTCTCTGGCGTAGGGTAATAAACTCCCTTCTCTTCTCTTCCAGGTATACACTGCCCACATACTTCTTTCTGAACTCAGTGAGAAAGAAATCCCAAGTTATTTATTCTGGTGGCACCTCACTAGTCACTGTATCCCACCATTGGTAGGCATAATCTTGCAGTAGTGATACAGCAGCTTCCAAATTCTGGTCTGGAGTACAATGAAGTTGTTTCAAGACTTTTCCAGTTATGTCCAACCAGTTTTCAGCTGTGACAGAATCATCTTCCCTTTTGCCCAGAAAATCCACCGCTCCGAACTTCCTGAGTCTCTCCATATAAGATTTTTGATGTGGAGGTGGTGGTGGTGGCATAACTCCTGCCATCTATCTAAAGAACTCAGCCATTTGCTAAAATGTGGTTGGTGCACCTAGTACTGGTGGAGCAAGTTCCCTCCGGTCTTTTGGTTCAGTCATAAATGGAGCATGACTTTCCACTTCCTCATCGATCGCTCTCTGTGATGTGAAGTCCACATTCTGATCAAAATAATAAATCAAAAGATCTGCATTAGAGTCATCTTAACACTTATAATGCAATGCATGATATGCAATCTATCTTGGTCCAGAAATGCCTAAACCAGGCTCTGATACCACTAAATGTAACACCCCTCACCCGTCTACAGTATAGCCGAGCAAGGTGTGCTACACAGCGTGCCAGAGCACCTAGTCTGTAATCAACTCATTTCCTGAACTCAATTTGATTTTATATGATATTCATAACATGCTGATACTATTTTCATACTTTAATAAAATCAGTGTTTCAAAAATGGTAATAAAAATTTGAAAGGTGCTATCTGTATTTCGGACAAACTGTCATTTCAAACTTGTTAAAAAAAGTTCAATATGATAATATCAAAATCTCAACTATTTCACAGTCTCGATTTCTCAGTAAAGTCAATAGACTTTTACAATCATTAAACAGTTCCATAATATAGTCCATAATAATTTAAATATATCCAGAAAATCTCCATGTTATTTAATATGTACAAAATATTACAAACTTTAGAACTTTCATAATATTACAAAATACAGGGCCAAATTTCAAATACAACAGAAGTACAAAATACAAAATATCCTAAGTCCTACCATGTATGCAATGCAGTGCATATGACTCTGGACTCCTGTGCAGATCTGATGTCTCACCCAGTCGTAGGTCTGCTGGGCTCCCCAGCTGTGTCTCCAATACCTATTTGTTACAAAAGCAAAGCGTTAAGTAATTTTGCTTAGTGGTGCCAAATATAAAGAAATATACACTAAAATAAAGTAAATGAATTATTTACGAATTTATAATATCGATATACTTTGCAGTTGCTGGTTCTACTTTTATTTGCTAATATTTCAATATTTGCTAATTTTTGGTAGTGCTGTATGTCAGTAGACTGGATTTAGCTATTTGAATTTAATAGTACTTGAATTACTGCCCGTGTAGCCTATATATTGACCAAACTGGATAAACGGATATACTGGCATTGGGTACCTAGTACCTTGAGCCGTCACACCATCGACCACAAAGTGTCTCCCGGTGTGCAACAGTGTGGCTAAAAAGCCATATAGTCAATCTGGCGATAAGCCAAGTATAAATACACAATATGTATAGCCATAGGCTATTAAAGTCACAGTGCGGCATAATATGCCATAAAAACACAGTATGGCATAAAGCCATTTACAAAACAGCTGTCAGAATCCTATTGGCATGCCAACCTATCCAAACTAGTCAACTAGGCAAGCTAGGGCATATTATAAATTAATTGTTTAATTCTTCAATTTTTAGAGTTTACTAGCTATTATGTAATTCATAAGTCAATGTATATGTTGACCTTTTTAGGTACTATGGATAAGTTGTTTCTGGCATCAACATGTCACAATTTACAATTCAATATGCTGTCAATATAATGCAATTTACCCTTTTTACAAGTTGGCATTCATTGCCAAATTACCTCAAGCATCATTGTACGTAAATGTCAAATTCTCAATTTTTATGTGCTAGATTAGTCTAGCTTAAAGTTCTATTTCACTTGGTTTTTAGCTTCTGGTCAAGGAAGAAAATTGTAGCTCTATGTCTTATTGCACTCAAGGAAAAATTTCAGGTCATTCTGAGTTGTATAGACCAAGATATGGTCAATTTACTAAAGCTGGACAGATTGCACCTTTAGTGCAAAATTTGGTCAATTTTAGATCACTTTTAGTTCTGGCAGTTTTGGTACCCGAATTTATGCAAGCTATTTGACTTGGTTATGGCCATTTTTGGGCTTTAGTGTCTTCATAAGAATTGTAGAACTATTTCTAATCTATCCATGGTAAAAATTTCAGGTCAATTGGACTTGTTTTGAGTGAGTTATGGTCATCCTAATGATTACTATTCATATGGTCAAAAATCTGGGTTGCAAGGTTGCCATTCCGGATTTGGTCATTTTGAAGGTCAGTTTCTAGGCAGAATTTTGGCAACATTTCTACATGAAAGTTGGCCTATTTGGTGTCTAGTTTCACCCCCCATTGGCCTCATACCAATTGGGTTCATAGTTTTGCACTTATGACCTAATTTATGTGCTGCCAACATACACAACCTGCATTTAAACATCACACTTCCAATTTTGACAATCCTCCTCCTTCCAATACTTCAATATTCAATCAATGGCACTTATATATATATTGTACACAATTCCAACAAACATTTTGGGCAGAACACTCAAGTGCTCAATGCACACAATACACCATTCAAGTTCAACATTCACTTCCACCAAAATTCAACATATCTCAATATCAATATTACACATACACTTCCATATACTCATACCTCAATATCAATTACACATGCTGCCCAAAATTTAAAACTATCATATTTCATTAATAAACTTCATATTCACACACACAAATTCATGATATTATAGGCTGTCAAACATGGCAGTTTGCCAAAGCATCAAGGTCTCATTTCAAACTCTTAATTCAAGCACTAACATGCACTTACTTGGACATTAACTTACCACATCTTGCATTTGAGTTAATCAACCTTAATTCCCATCCATTAAAGGTAAGAAAAACTCAAATATAGTAAATCTTCATGGCTGCTGAAAATGGACAATTACATATCTCACTATTTTCTTCATTTCTCTTCACCAAAATACTTACCTCAACCTAAACACAAGGTTTACTAAAGCAAGGGAGAGAATTTGGACACTTAACACTTTTGGAGCTTGTTAAAACTTCACCAAATCTTATTTTTCTTGTTCCCAATATCTTCCCCAAGGTGATAGGCAAGCTTTGATGAAGGAATCAAGTGTAAAGGAGGCTTGGATTGGGGTTGCATGGAGCTTGGACAATTTCGGCCATGGGAGCTTTCATGGAGGACAATTCTGCTGGTTTTTGCTTGAGGTTGAAGATGATGAGAATGAGCGGAACCTGCTGTCCCAAAGCTTGTTTTTTTGTTGTCCAATATTCAAGTTAGTGGAGCACTAAGTTCATTTTAATGTTTAATTAGTTAAACTTTCCTTATTTGCTCATTTATCTCAATTCTTTCACTATTTACATAATGTATCTCATTTTAATTTTTCATGACATTTTGTAAGTGCAATATCATTTATTTTTAATGGACATTGAGGTTAAAAGGCAACTCTAGGTTTCAAATGACCAAAATGCCCTTCTTCGGGTTGTATTCTCGATTTTTCGGTAACACCGATTTTTGTCTGTTTCTCGATTTTTCATTTTTCTTTGTAGTAATTTATTAATTTTTCTTTGATAATTCTAGTGTCAATTATGTTTCAATAAACCTTTACTTATGCCTCAAAATTTAATTCCGAGGGTTCCCCGTGGTCCTAGGGTCGGCAACAGCCTTCCCGGTGCAGTCACCCAACGCTATGGTGCCGGCTCGTTTAACTTAGCTTCATTTTCTCTCTTTCATTTTTCTTTTATTTTTCTTGTATTTTCTTTTTATTTATTTCATCATTATATGTATGTTCACTATCACCGAAGTGTAGTTTTAGACATCCTGACTTGCCTGGACTATTATTTGGCCACTAGAGCAACAGAACGTACTAAACACGTACAGTGGGGATGTTACCAATTTGATATCACCTCTTTCTAAATAGACTTCTTGGTGAGACATATTTTCCCTGGGCCCTACTAGTTTCAAGATGCAATATTCCTTGTCTCTCCCATTTCTCCATAAGAAATATTCCTCTATTGTACTTGGCCCTTTAGGTGACCGTTCCATTGAGGTCACCTCTTCCCAGGATTTGTGCAAAGCCTTCAATTCGTCCTCTCTGCATGGTTCATGATAGAAATGAGTTTGATGGAATCCGTCAGTATTAGGAACAAATTGAGTCGAGCTAAATTGTCTCATTATCATAGTTAGGATGTAGCTTGTGCATCCAGTTAGCCCTATCAATGGTATGAAATGATGACCTCTCATGCTGATTAAGATGGGTTGGCCCGTAGTCCACAAATTCCTCCAACAATAATTGTGACTACTAGTATTCAGGATTTGCTCTTTCCATTGTTGTTCATCCCTTCGTCGAATTACTAATTTGATCGTCTTTTCAATAATGGGTTGGTCCGAGTACCAAGTCAGACCTTTAGTTTCTAGTGGACAGATATGATTGAGGATCCAAAGGTATAGCAGCGGAATGTAGCACTTCATGATTCCCTTACCCTGATGATGATAATACGTCAAGGTTAAGAAGGTCTAGGCAAGAATAACCAGTATTGGATTGACATTCTGTTTTTCCACTGCCCAAAATAATTCCGTGACACTATGGGTAACAATTCCCAGAGGTCCAGGGAACAAAACCAGTCCGTAAATCCCTAGAGCTAAAACTAATAAAGCCTTATCCCATTTCTCACTCTAAATGTGCTGATCCAGTTGCTTCTTAATGTAGATCCAAGGCCACCCATTCGAGTTTCCTTTAGTGGTTTCTTTTATTCTAGCTTTCTCTACTGGGACTCCTATTGTGTACGCGAACAGTTTCTATGTCTGTCTGTGATCAAGGTGGAGATAAATACGATTTTGAGCTACACAAGGGATTTCCAATAGCGCCTGATATTCTTCTATTGTAAGCGTCATGTCGACATCATTAAAAAAAAATACTCTATAACTGTGATTCCAAGTAGACAACATGGCCCTTATTTCCGGAGCTTGCACTTTGACCCGTATCAAAGAGGCAATCTTCTCATATTTTTCCTCAAAGTGTGTTTGGGCATGATTGGGCAATGATTTCCAAATATTCAATAAGTCATCAAAATTGGCTATTCTGATCTCAATTTTATTAGGATCTAATGGAGGCAATGAATGAGCTTGTGCTTCTATCTCACCATTCTATTGGGATTCAGAGCCATGGACTGATTCGAATCTTTATCGAGCACCCTGCTTCTATTTTGAAACCTTTTCAGCTGACTGACTCGAATATGTGATTTTAAAGCTTTCCCTACCCTTGGCAAACGCCAATTTTAATTTCGGTAAAAGAAAAAGTTAGCAGCATAAATTCAAGTAATTTTGAATTTTACTACTTACGTGACCATATCTACACACCTATCAAAGTAGGAAGGTGTTTAGATTTACCCTGGCAGTATGATTCAAAATTACCCTCATATTATTTAAGAAAAATTTAAAGATATAATCAGAGTAAGGTAAAAGCAAGTATGTCCCTTTTGTCCTAAAATAGGGTGACCGTGACACCGGGTTGGTACTATCTAGTTGGATGGTCCTACCTTCAAGGATGGCTTATCATAGGCTCCGACTAATGTGACGGTTTAGCTTAAGATCTAATTTTCTAAAGTCACAGGTCCCCAAATTGTCCCTACTATAAATAGTAGAGCCCCATTTCACCATTATGATAGTGACGGGAAAAAAAATCCACGGTTATCACGATAGGGGAAACAAGTTTCAATCTGAGCAGAAGTCTTCACGGATACTAACGGGGTAACAACCCACGAGTACTGCCACATAACCCCATCCTACTTCCTACAGGGTAAAAGTGTAACAGCCCGATCCTTCTCTAGTTAGTATTGTCCGCTTTGGCCCATGGGCCTCACAGATTTGTCCTTTGGGAGGTTTCATTCCTAAAAGCACACTGAACAGGTGAGGAAGGCTGCCACATATATGGCCCAAATCTTTTCTTCCCGTTTTCGATGTGGGACACTAAGTTTCCACCCCAGTGCGTAGCTGGTTGAACAAGCACATCCCAACCCCATCCCTAGGTCGTGACAAGCCCACCAACTTCCGCTTGGTGCGTCCTTGCACCACACACCGTACTAGAGGGAGACCAGCTCTGATACCAAATTGTAACAGCTCGATCCTTGTCTAGTTAGTATTGTCCGCTTTGGCCCATGGGCCTCACAGATTTGTCCTTTGGGAGGTTTCATTCCCAAAAGTGCGTTGACCAGGTGAGGAAGGCTCCCACATATATGGCCCAAATCTTTTCTTCCCGTTTTCGATGTGGGACACGAAGTTTTCACCCCAGTGCATAGCTGGTTGAACAAGCACGTCCCAACCCCATCCCTGGGTCGTGACAAGCCAAATGTAACAACTCGGCCCACTAGTGATATTGTCTGCTCTAGGCCAAAGCCCTCACAGTTTTAAAACGTGTCGCTAGGGGTTACGAACCACCAACTTATAAACCCAGCATCTCTCCCGTGTTTTATCGATGTGGGATTTACCTAGGGTGTTATAATCCACCCCCCTTATGGGACTCAGCGTCCTCACTGAGGTTTGCCTCACCATCGCCCAAGGTTACATGCAGAGCGGCTCTGATACCACAAAGGTAATGGCCCGGCCCACTAGTGATATTGTCCACTCTGGGCCGAAGCCCTCACGGTTTTAAAACGCATCACTAGGGGTTATGAACCACCAACTTATAAACCCAGCATCTCTCCCGTGTTTTGTCGATGTGGGATTTGCCTAGGGTGTTACAAAAAGAGCCCGGGTATAGGGTTAAAGTATGTGAGGACATTGTGTAGGTGATTTGTGTTTGAAGGGACATATTTACCTCTTCCTTATTCGAGGGAATTTAGGCGAAGATTACTGTAATAAATAAAATAATTAAAACAAACAAGATGGTTAGAGAGAATAATAATCAAATATTAAAAATTCAGATTCTATAAGTTACCCCCCATAATTACCAACTCATAAGAACACAAAATTAAATTTGCTCTTTGGACTTCTAAACCAGGGTTATTTTGGTATTCTAAAACAAACAAGCTATCGTAAGGACTTTGCGGTTACCAGACGATTCTCACCGAAGTGGAAAAGTGAGGAGTTGCCACTTTAATTTTGAGAAAAATTAAAGAAAACCAACTACAAGAACAAATTAAAAACCACTTCGAAAACAGAGATTCAAGGTTCAGGGTTCATATATGGGTGGGAAAGGTATTAGGCACCCCACCTCGTCCCTCAATGAGGGTAAGCAGATTTAATGTTATGCTCTTTATAAATTGAAATTGATGATTTGGGGGGTTAGAATGATGATGTTAATCCTTTGTATGGATAAAAGGAATGTTTGATATTTCACTATTATGGGTTGCCCATGAACACGATTACATGAGATGACCCTTCAGTGAATAGGTGTTGTGTAATAGGTATTTTGAGGATTAATATGAATGCAGAAGTTGTGATATTTTCAGGGGGAATTTTTGCCCTATAAATATGTGTGCCATGAGGAGGACTCTCCATCGGGCCTCAACATAATATTCGGGATACTTTGGAAGAACTCTTCTGTAGACCCATTATTTAGAACGTATAGAGAGTTTTGTAACAAAAGTATTAGGATTAGAAGGGGAAAGGATTCTCTCCTTATCTGAAACATTTTATTAGAGTTTTAGTTGAGAATTCAGGAAAGAACTCTCTCCCGATCTCTTAATATATTAAAGATTTAAGCAGAGGACTCGGGTAAAAACTCTCTTCTGACCTCTTAATATATTTTATTAAAGATTTAAGCTGAGAACTCAGGTAAGAACTCTCTCCTGATCTCTTAATATATTTTATTAAAATTTAGATTGAGAACTCAGGTAAGAACTCTCCCCCGATCTCTTAATATATTTTATTAAAATTCAGACTGAGAACTCGGGTAAGAACTCTCTCCCGAACTCTTAATATATTTTATTAAAAGTTACTGAGAACTCGAGTAAGAACTCTCTCCAGAACTCTTAATATATTTCATTAAAAATTTAAGATGAGAATTCGAGTAAGAACTCTTTCCCGATCTCTTAATATATTTTATTAAGAGTTACTGAGAACTCGGGTAAGAACTCTCCGCGATCTCCCGTATTTATAAGAACAGTGTTTTATTAGAATTCTAAGCCAGGGATTCGGGTAAGGGCTCTCTCACGATCCCTTTCATATTGGAAAGAATTACCGAAGACACCAGAAACCCTTGTGAAAGGCTTTTCCTGATCTATGGGATTTTATAGCTGGATGGCAGGCATTAAGCCGAACTCCTTACCGATCTTCCGCATGATTGCTTTATCCAAACTCTTTGGTTTTAGACTCTGTCCCTTTTGGTCGCTTGCCCGGGGTCTAACTTTGTCTTGATTTCCAATCCATTGTCTTATCACCTGGGCTCACTCCAAGACCCTATCTCATAACTTATTTTCTCATTTTGACCATTTCGGCCTATTATGATCCTTTCTAGAACTACTCGAGTTACACTAGTTTTCCTATTGTTTTCATTTATTTGGACTAAAATCTACTGTGTCAGTACTTCTACCTGTATTCTTCAGAGTATTTATGAGTCACCGATGGCTCGAACATTCGTTTTCGAAGGGAATAAAAATGAGGTGATGATTAAAATGAACTTTACGAATGATAAAAAAAAAAAGATAAAAATGATGATTACGAGCTGAGACAACCTATTCTAAGACTCAATGTAACTAGATACTTAAAAAAAAAACTTAAGAAAACAAACTGAGCATATTTAACACACATAGGTTAGACGTTTACCTTTAGAAAGTTGGGATGACGGGGAGCCAACACCGGTGTCAGCAAAGCTTATAGCCAAAAAAACAAGAGCTGACCCGAGGTGATGGGGATGAAGTGGAGTGAAGTTGAGCTTGCTGGGTGATACACAGATACTGAAATGAGTCTCACAGGGTTTAAAGCTCTTTTGAACGAGATACTCCAAAAACCTGGTTTCAAAAGTTTCTCAAAACGTTGAGAGCTTCAAATGACAAGCAATAAGGCTACGTCAAAGTTCAGAGTTTTTTTTCACTATAATCACCACCCTCCTTTCTATAGTATTGCATGTAAGTATTTATAGGGAATGGGTGCCCAAAGTGGAGGGTCAGGATTACATCAAGAGGAGACAGAAGGCCTAGATTCGAAAGGACATAATCTGATGTCTGGGAATTAAAAAGAATCAAAATTAAGGGTTAGGATTTCATTCAGAATTTATGTCCTTTCGCCCGTTGATCCAACGTTCAAGGGGCTTGCCTTATAAAATGGATCCAAAGGTTAGGAACAAAAAGCGCCAAATCTGCCGTCTGCTTTTGATCTGAAGGCTCTAAATCCATCTTTGCAATTATAATCAATGGTGTAGATTGAGATATACTAGCTACTTTAATCATTTGGAATCTGGCGACTAGGAGTGCATCCTTATAAATGAGATGTGTGGCGAGGATCAAATCATGCCTGTAATGCTTTAACTAACTCGAATCTGATGGTGAAAGGAGCTAATTAAAGGTCATGATCAAAAGTTATTCAACTCCCTGAGTTCCCTGATCTTATGGGTCGTCCCTCGCTTTTTCGATCTTCCCATTATGACTGACCCATTTTGGGGTTATTATTCTGATCTCTATCTCTTCCATCGGGTCCCTTCTTACTTCTCGATCTCTGATAAATGTGCCCGATCTGATCCCTAGACGAATCGCCATTTGTCGATCCATCGGTTCAGAACCCTATTCAATCTGATGACCTTCATTGACTGATCTCATTTATCTGACCTTTTTACTATGTTTCTGGAATCTTCTTATGATGTGTCATTGAGGCAGCCCGATTCCACTAACCGATGCTTCATTTGGGACTTCGTGAGCATTTAATGCTCATACGGGTATAAATAGGGGGGAGGTTAGCCATTTGTTCCCTTATCTCATTTTTAGACCTTCCCCTAGCGACTTTGACACTCCCTCTCATTTTTTAGAGTTTTCAAGCGCCGATTCATACTCCGGTAAGGGTTTTGATCTTTTTTTGATTGGTTTCACTTTCGTTCTCTGAAAATGAGTAGTACTGATGGTCAGAGAGCTGTTAATCCTTCCTCCATTCATATCTCATGGACATCAGACGAAGGTGAGGTGGTAAAATCGAGCGGGTGACCTAAACCTTTTACAACCTCTGTCCCAGCCCACGGTCGGGTGACTAAATCCAAATAAGCATCTTCTTTAGGGAAAGAAAACTTACCCATAGACGAGTTACCATCGATCCTTAAGGAGACCGATCTGCAGTCCATTAGTTGAGAATACAACCTTCGGACTAACTCCTTTGAGCTTATCAAATGTCATGGCGATCTCCGAGCTGATCATTTCTTTGAAGAAAATGACATGATCATGGTATATGAAGAGCAATTAAAGGCCGGGCTTTAGTTCCCCTTGAACGAATTCTTTAGAGCCATTCTGAAGTTCCATCATGTCTGTGTAACCCAAGTGCACCAGAACTCTTGGTGGACTCTAGTGGCTTTTAGAGTCTTATGCAGAGCTAAAAAGCTCGAGCCTATAGCAAAGGTTTTCGCTGAGTTGCATAGGCTTGCTCGGCGAAAGGATGATGAGTATTGGTTTTTCCAAGTTAAGCCGCACTATGGGCTTTTCACTGATCTCCCTTCTTCGTTGAAGAATTGGAAAAATCGATTCTTCATATTGAGAAGTAAGGTTCCAAATGGCTTTGAGGGTATCTCGCACAGTTGGCAGTACCTGGTTCCTTCAGTTCCAAAGAAGATCGCCCTAAATAGAGACGAGGATGCCATGGTAAAGGAATTGAAGGATTAGGCGGCCACGCACAAGTATTTATGTTTGGATGCGGTTATGGCCGAACTGAAGTGGTAGCTAATGCAAATGATTGCCCATGAGGATTATGAGCTGCAGCTCTCTGACCTTTGTCCTGGGATCGGTACAACCTAAATCTCCAATCTCCTGACTTTAGTGATCTCACTAACTTATTTTCTGTGCAGGTATGGAGGAGGCGAGAGCGCGAAGGAGAGCCGTAAGCTAAAAAGGGAGGTCACCCGAAAAGTGCGAGAAATGAAAATTACTGTTGCATCCCAGACGCCGAGGCGAGACTTAGTAGAAGTGTCAGGCTCTTCGTTCTAACCTCCAGAACAGCCAACCCCAGAGATAGAGATCGTTCCTTCCCCTCTTTGACAAGATGAACCACCGTCTCCGTCGGTTTCTTTAAGTGTGGAAGAAAGGTCTTCCCAACCTAATGTGAGGACCCTCTCTCGTGGTGCCCACATCCTCATCCACTCCTTGGAGAAGAATTACTCGGTTTGGGGGAATCCTGGCTTTGCCAAGGTCTTGGGTGCCACCATCTACTTTCCGAAAGACTAGAATAGATTGACTCCGGATAGTATTGATGACCTCCTAACTCAAACGATGAGCTTGAGTGTAGAGAGCCTTGTGAATCAACACATAATTAGAGAAAAGGCCCATCTCTTGAGACAAGAAATTTTGAAGGAGGTCTAAGATGTAGCTTCCACCAAAATCCAACTTTCATCTGCTCAGGACTACATTGCCTAGATAGAAGGTCAGACAAAATCTTATGAGGATAGGATAACTGAACTGGAGCAGGAACTCAAAAATGCTCGGGCCTGCCGAACTACCGATATCACTCGCCTTACCAAGGAGATCAAAGTGAAAGAAGAAGAGGACATAGCGAGAGAAGTTGTTGCTTATGTGAATGCTCATGGCGATCTTCTGGCCGAGCTCGTGAGGCGCTATCCTGAGGAAGACTTCTCCTGGATGGTGGATCTTGTCCCTAGAGGTGAAGAGGGGAGCGAGGAGGAGCCTGAGAGAGAGAGAGAGAGGATGATAGAACTGATAATGTACTCGGAGAGTAGGTTAGGAGATACCCTCCTGCTGAATGACTTGTACATTTTTATTTTGAAATGAATCGAAGTCTTTTATGTTCAATTTCTTGATAAGATCGGAAAGCATCCAAACCAAATTGCTTGAGTACTTAATTGATTGAATGCAGTTGAAGATTAAACCAGAGAGATCAAGCTACTCCAAGAGATCAGAAAAAACATTACACGTGAACATGAGATCAGACAGAGCCATGAATAAATATCGAATGAAACTTTAGAATATTAGAATTGTAAAGATTTGAAAATGACTTGAACTTTTTAAGGTCGGAATCATTATTTAGGGACCAGATAAAACCTTAACTTTGTTTGAGGAATATCTGGGCAATTCAAGAGGGATACCCGATCACAACACTATTCAGATGGAATTTTGCAGTATTTCTACATAGAGAGATCGGAGAACAACTACAGGCAAGATTGGATGGTTCGAAGATCCAACATTGATTTGAACTCATTGGATAAAGACCAAGGGATCGGAAAGCAATCTAACTTGAACGTGAGATCGATTTGTTCCAGAGATAAGCCATTGGTGAGTTCGGAAAAGCTACCTATAATCAAGTCATCGATCGAGAATGGATAACATAATGAAGTTTCAATTTTAAAAGAACCTTACATTTGAAGGTCGACCAAAATATGGTGTCTACAACTTTGATCTATTGAATGATTTGCTAAAAAGGCCTATTAGTTAATTGTTTAATATGATCAATTGCTAGTTCATCTTCATAATTTGTAATTGTTGTGTAAGATTAAACGTGAGTAGCAATTAGGTTTTATTAATTATGATCCAAGTTTTCGATAATAACCTAAGGAAACAATATGGTGAATTAAATAATTTATGCTTTATAAATTATTGTTCAACTTAACTACTTCCTTTTTTTAAAGCAGTTATTAATTGATGAAAATTGCTTAATACCAATTCAGTTAATAATTAGAGTCAATAAGAGTGCTGGGCTCGAATTGATGAGTATAGGGAAGTTAGGGATTTTACCTCGCTGTTTGGTAAATCTACGTTAAGTATTCAATAAGATATAATTGTATTTCTTTTATCTATGATCGAATCAATGCATTAAAATGTGAATTACCTTGGACTGAAGTTTATTTAATTTGAGAGTTTCATATTTAATTTTAGTTCTTAATTTCAGATTTCTGATTTCTTCTTTGGATGAATTACCCCCAACCTTTGTTTCTTTTTCCATTGCACAAGTGCACGCAATTTAGTAATTCAGTCTCTAGGGTTCGACCTGGATTTACCACATACTGCAGAAAATATTTCATAACTGATAATTTCAGTTAATTTAAATTTTGGTGGATTCGACAACCATTAAGAATTTTAGCGTCGTTTCCCGGGGACTGAAGTTTATTGGATTTCATGTTTTTAGTGTTAGGATATTTTGTTATTAATTTTGTTTGTGAAGTGTTGTTGTTTTCAGGTTTTTGGAAAAAATTACGGTGTTACTATTCATCAGTGGATTTTTGGTTGAATTAGGAGGGTGGCTCATACTTTTTTTGAAGGAAACGATGTTCTAATCAAGACCAATCCCTCTTGAGGCCAAATTCCATCGTTTTTTAGGATTTTGAGGCATTTTTCTATTTTTACTTTGATATTTTTTGTTTATGACAAGAACTTCTCAATTTGGTGAGTTGATCTTTGATCCAGAAGCAGAAAAAACAGCTAAATAGTTGAGAAAATTGGCTAAGTAGGCTAAGCAGATTCCTAGTACATCTGAAGGAGCCCAACCTCCAAGGGAGTTAAGTTCGGATTCGGATTTGGATTCAAATTCCAAAAACGAAACCATGGCTGCTAGGACTTTGAAAGAGTTGACTGCTCCTGATCTAAACCAATAACCTTTGTGTATTCAATACCCTGCTTTAAATATTGCTTTTGAGTTAAAATCTGGACTAATCCATTTATTGCCTAAGTTTCATGGTCTTACAGGTGAAGATCCACATAAGCATTTAAAGGAATTTCATGTTGTGTGTTCCAGCATGGAACCTCAAGGAGTTTCAGAGGATCAAATCAAGCTTTGAGCTTTTCTTTTCTCACTGGAAGGTACAGCTAAGGATTGGTTGTATTACCTTCCTTCTGAAATAAGATGAAGCAGATATTTTTGGAGAAGTATTTTCTTACTTCCCTTGCTGCCAACATAAGAAAAGAAATTTGTGGCATCCGACAGTATAATGGAGAGAGTTTGTATGAGTATTGGGATCGATTTAAGAAGCTATGTGTAAGTTGTCCCCATCATCAAATAAGTGAGCAACTTTTGATTTAGTATTTCTATGAGGGACTTCTACCCATGGACCGCAATATGATAGATGCTACTAGTGGAGGAGCTTTGGTTGACAAGACACTAGAAGAGGCAAGGAGGCTGATTGCTAACATGGCAGCAAACTCTCAGCAGTTTGGAATGAGAATGATCACACACCTAAAAAGGTAAATGAGGTAAGTACATATAACCTTGAGAAATAGATTTCTGATTTAACTTCTTAGTGAGGCAATTGACTGTAGGAAACATGCAAACTATTAAGGTATGTGGAATTTGGTCGGGTTCGGGTCATGTTACTGACATGTGTCCTGCATTACAAGAGGATGAATCAATGCAACATGCTAATGCAGTAGGAAATTATGGATAACCACAATGCAGGTATGATCCCTTTTCTAATACTTATAATCCAGGATGGTGAGATCATTCCAATTTAAGTTATGGGAATTAACTGGTGCAAAACTGATACCAGCAGCAAAGACCATAAGTGAATCAACCACCTCCGCCTCCCTCAAATCAAGGTATGTCACTTGATAAAATTGTTAAGGCTTTGGCTAGCAACACACAATAGTTTCAACAGGAGACCAGAAATAGCATTCAAAATATAGAGAGGCAAATTGGTCAGTTAGCTTCATCAATGAGTAAGCTTGAAGCTCAAGGTTCTAGAAAGCTTCCATCCCAAACAGTCATGAATCCTAGAGAAAATGCGAGTGCTATAGTGTTGCGGAGTGGGAAAGAAATTGATAATCAGACTCCATATGAGTCAACGAAAAAGAAGAAGCAAAGAGCAAAAGAGTCTGAAGTTCCTGAAGTTGAGGTAAATACTGAACCTAAACTGAATAAGGTTAATAATTCTGTTCTTCCTCCATTCCCTTGCAGGTTGGCTAAGACTAAGAAAGAAGAATAAGAGAAAGAAATTTTGGAGACTTTTAGGAAGGTAGAGGTCAAGATACCTTGATGCGATCAAACAAATCCCCAGGTACGCTAAATTCCTTAAGGAGTTATGCACTACAAAGCGCAAGTTGAGGAATAATGAGAAGATTAGTGTGGAGGAAAATGTGTCGGCTGTAACGCCCCTAAGTTCGGTAGTGCGTTCTACTGTTCCAGTGACCAGTGTTGTTCGAACAGTTAGGATGCCTAGAACTACACTTCGATATGAGTGAGGAGACATAAAATAATGAAATACAAGAAAAGAATATACAAGAAAAACAAAGGAAAAATAATAGCAATGAAATGTAACCAAGTTAAACGAGTCGAGAACCCTAGCGATGGGTGACCGCACTGGGAAGTCGCGGTGTGGACCATTGACTAGCCCTAGACCGTAGGGAACCCTGAAAAATATTTTTAGGACTTAAATAAATGTCTATTGAAGTATAAATACCATTAGAAATATCAAATAAAAATTAATTAATTAGTACAAAGAAAAGTGAGAAATCGAAAAACGGACAAAAATCAGTGTTACCGAAAAATCGGGAATGCAACCTGAACAGGGACATTGTGGTCATTTGACATCCCGAGTTGTCTTTTGACCTAAATTTCCATTAAAAATAAATGATATTACACTTGGAAAATATCATGAAAAATTAAATTGGTGGTACCTAATGTAAATAGTAAAAATTGGGAGCTTAATGTGAGAAATTGGGAATTTAAGATTAAATAAATATTTAATCACACATAGTGCTCCATTAACTCACCTAAGTGGACCACTACATCCTCATTTTGGACAGATTGTCATCTTCTTCAACCTTCCCAAAGGGCAACCAAATTGCTCCCAAGAAGAACTCCATGGCCAAAGCTTCCAAGCTCCATGCAAGCTCCATTCTCCCATCTCCAAGCCATTTTTCCATTTGATTCCTTCACAAAAATTGTTCTACACCACTTGGGCAGTAGATAGGCAGCAAGAAGATCAAGTTTTGGTGAGGTTTTGAAGAGTTTCCAAAGTGGTAAGTTTGTGTTTTTTATTATTGCTTCATTAAAGTTTGTGAGGATGTTATGGGTACTTGAATTGTTGAGAGATTTTTGAGGTTTGATGTTTAAAGGGAGATGTGTATTTTTGGCAGCCATGGAAACTCCTTAAGGGCAGTTTATTCTTGCTTGTAAATGGTAGATTAAAGGGTTGATTAAGTGTTTATGTGTGTAGAAATTAATTTGGGTGATGTATACTAAGTATATGTGAATGTGTACTTGAATTTGGAAGCTTGGAAATTAATGGAGAGTGATGTATGAATCAGCAGCTTGAATGGTGAACCATAAAAATGTTATTTCATGATTTGGTTTATGGAATATTAATGTTGAATTGTGGTACTTGCTATGGCAACTTGTGTATATGTATGATGGTGTGAGGTTGGACATGTAAATGAGCTAGGTTAGGAGATTGAATTGTTTGTAATTTGAACTTGAAAAAAATTTTGTACTATAAGGTGCATATTAAGTGTGGTTATAAGCTGCCAAAGTGACTAAAAATATATTATGAAATGTGTTTAGGTTATGGTACAAAACAGAAATGGCATGAATGTGTAATTTGGTAGGTGTTAAATGTATCCTTGATGAGTGATGGACAATGTGCAATAGGGCAGTGTGCATTTTGGCCTAGAACTTTAAGTGTGTGGGTCCAATTGGTATGAAACCAATTGGAGGTGAAACTAGGCATAAAACGTGCCAACTTTCATGAAGGAAGCTTACCAAAATTCTGCTTGTAAGATAACTTGAAAAATGACCAAATCCAGATTAGTGCAATTAAGGCTTGAAAATTTACCATTTGGGCAGCAGTTAGTGTTTAGGCCATAACTCACTCAAAACAGGTCCAATTGACCTGAAATTTTTACCATGAATAGTTGAGACATATATCTACAAGTATTATTAAAGACACCAAAGCCCAGAAATGACCATAAGCAAGTCAAATAGCTTGCACAAGTTCAGGTCCAAAAACTGGCCGAACCAAAATTGACCTAAAATGACTTAAAGTGACCAATTTTGGTACATTCTGATCAGCAATAGTAAAATGACCATAACTTGGTCTAATAAACTCAGAATGACCTGAAATTTTGCCCCGCGTGCAATAAAACATAGATCTACAAGTTTGTAGTTTTGATCGAAACCCGAAAACCGAGGAAAGTAGGTCATTCGGCTAGGTCAAATTAGTATACTGAAATCCGGTAAATTATAATAAAACACAATATACATGGAAATGAATTGGGTAACATGTACCAACCCTAAAAGGCTACAAATGTGATATATTGGTAACATTAAAACCTAATTCACCTAGAATGCATCGAGGGTCGGTATCTTAGGTTGACTAAGGAAATAATAGAACTCAATGAATTAATTATTAAGCATTATCGTTAGAGACAGTTTAAATGAGTACTGAAACACTTTAAATTGTGTTTCTCAGTTAGCAAAGACTCAGGGAAGGGAAGGAAACATTGAGTCAGAGCCAAGAGACAGTTATCAGAGGTTTGTGCACAATTGTTATTTCTTTTGAATTTTTTCAATTGAAATAAACTATGATTATTTGTATGTTATTATTTTAAATTGTGTTTGTGCACAATAGTTTTTTCTTTTGAATTTTTCAATTTAAATAAATTATGATTATTTGTATGTTATTGTTTTAAATTGTGTTTGTGCACAATAGTTATTTCTTTTGAATTTTTCAATTGAAATAAATTATGATTATTTGTATGTTATTGTTTTAAATTGTGTTTGTGCACAATAATTTTGATTTCTTATTTTCTACTTAAAAATTTATTTGAACATTATAGTTTTAAATTGTGTCTATGCATAATACTTTTTATATTTACTGCTTTTACTAGAAAATTTATTTGAAGAAATGAGTTATGAATAATTTTTTATTGTTTTGGCTTTGAGAATCTTATTTGGAAATTATTGTGTTGCCTACTTTGCAAATGGAAATTTTGAGATAAAATATGATTTGTGGTTTATATGAAATATTTAAATATTGTGATTTGGAAATGTTTTGATTCACACTTGGCATGACACTGTTACTATGTTCCTCCTCCATTTATGGGGTGAGTGTGATTATATTCCTCCCTCTTTGACTTATCAGTCTGGGGTGAGTGTGATTATTTTCCTCCCTCTCTGGTTTACCAGTTGAAGTTGTAGATCGGATGAGTACTCATTAGCTAGCTAGCCACCTCCCTCATTGATTTCGATTAGTGGGGTTGTAGATTGCTTTGCTGTGGTGTACAACACGGCATTGATCGGAAATTTTGTGTCATGGTTTAAGTTGTGTATGAATTGGCAACACTGTGTTTATTAAATTATTTGACTCAAAATTTTTCTATAATTAGCTTTGATAATTTTTGAAATGTAATTGTGCAGCATTTAAGTTGTGTTATTGATTTGCAAAACGGTATTATTCAGTTATTTGATCAAATTGTGTTATTGATTGGGAAAACTGTATTATTCAGTTATTTGATCAAATGGTATTATTGATTGGCAAAACTGTATTATTCAGTTATTTGATCAAATTTGTGTTATATGAACTTTGTAAATTGTGAAATAGAATTGTGAACTATTTGATTTGTGAATTGTCAATAAAAGATTTAAGTTTCCCATTTCAAATTGTTATTGTACACCACTGAGTAAATTTTACTCAACGATAGCTTTTCATTGCTGTCGCAGGTAGACAGACTGACAGGGCAGCAGACTAGGCTGCTAGTGCTTCAGTGATAGATCATCGAGTATATTAAGTATACCATATTTTGCATTTGTATTGTAATGTATGTTCATTGTATGTATATAATATTCTTGGTTTTGAGCAGTTGTAACTTAAAATTGTACATTAAAGTTATAAAATAAATTGTAAATTATTTTGGTTTGTCAATATTGTGATATATTTTTTTTTTATCTCAGCCTTTGAAAATACTGAAAAATTTTTGTGGATCTAAGTTGAGAAACACATTGTGTTAATTAAATGTTGGAGTTTGAGATTGAGAAATATATTTAAAGTGCTTTTTACAAGTTTTTGAAGAACTGCTTTATTCAAAATATAAATGGCACTCTGTCAAAATTTTTACAGAAATTCCTAATAATTCAAATGTATTAGCTGTTTCACTTTAGTTTTAAAAAAAATTTAATACTTGTAAATAGTGCTCACCACTATAAAAAGAAGTAAGAAAAGTTTTAAAATCCCTTGTAGTGTACTTAATGGGTTATTAGTAGACGAAGTTGGTAATTCATTAGGTATAGTACGGGATCATATTATGCCTTACGGAGGGGTAGGGTGTGACATGTTTTAGTGGTATCAGAGCAAGTTTTTAAATTCTGTTTTCACCTATAATTTGAATATTCTTTCTTCATAATACAACTGCTCAATGTCATTGTTTGATACATACAGTACATGTAACATCCCTCACCCGTCTACAGTGTAGCCGAGCAAGGCGTGCTACACGGCGTGCCGGATCACTTAGTCTGTGATTATCACATTTTCTAAACTCAATTTGATTTTAAGAAGTCTTTATGTGCTATTCATAGCATACTGGTTCTATTTTCATACTTTAATAAAATCAGTGTTTTAAAAATGATAATAAAAATTTGGCAAGGTGCCATCTGTATTTCGGACAAACTGTCCTTCCAAACCTGTTGAAAACAGTTTAATATGATGATATCAAAATCTCAAATATTTCTGATCTCTATTTCTTAGTAAAGTCAATAGACTTTTACAGTCATTAAACAGTTCCATAATACAGTCTATAATAATTCAAATATATCCAGAAAATTTCCATGTTATTTAATATGTACAAGATATTACAAACTTTAAAGCTTTCATAATATTACAAAATACAAGGCCGAATTTCAAAGATACAACAAAAGTACAAAATACAAGATATCCTAAGTCCTACCATGTATGCAATGCAGTGCAGATGACTCTGGACTCCTGTGCAGATCTGATGTCTCACCTGGTCGTAGGTCTGCTGGGCTCCCCAGCTGTGTCTCTAATACCTACGTGTTACAAAAGCAACGCGCTAAGCAATTTTGCTTAGTGGTGCAAAATATAAAGAAATATACACTAAAATAAAGAAAATAAAGTGTTTATGAATTTTTGGTGGTGCTGTATGTCAGTAGACTGGATTTAGGTATTTGAATTTAATAGTACTTGAATTACTGCCCGTGTAGCCTATATACTGACCAGACTGGATAAACAGATATACTGGCACTGGGTACCTAGTACCTTAGGCCACACCATCTGTCAAAAAGTGTCTCCCGGTGTGAAAATAGCGTGTCTAAAAAGCCATATAGTCAATCTGGCGATAAGCCATGAATAAATACACAATATGTATAGCCGTAGGCTATTAAAATCATGATCTTGGCATAATAAGCCGTAAAAACATAGTATGGCATGAAGCCATTTACAGAACAGCTGTCAGAATCCTATTGGCATGCCAACCTATCCATACTAGTCAACTAGGCAAACTAGGGCATATTATAAATTAATTGTTTAATTCTTCAATCTTTGGAGTTTACTAACTATTATATAATTCACAAGTCAATGCATATGTTGACCTTTTTAGGTAATATGGATAAGTTGTTTCTAGCATCAATATGTCATAATTTATATCTCAATATGCTGCCAATATAGTGCAATTTACCATTTTTACAAGTTGGCATTTATTGCCAAAATGCTTCAAGCATCATTGTATGTAAAATGTCAAATTCTTAATTTTTGTGTGCTAGATTGGTCTAGCTTAAAGTCCTATTGCTCTTGGTTTTTAGCTTCTGGTCAAAGAAGCAAAATTGTAGCTCTATGTCTTATTGCACGCGGGGCAAAATTTCAAGTCATTCCGAGTTGTATAGACCAAGTTATGGTCAATTTACTAAAACTAGACAGATTGCACCTTTAGTGCAAAATTTGGTCAATTTTAGGCCACTTTTAGTTTGGCAGTTTTTGTACCCAAACTTGTCCAAGCCATTTGACTTAGTTTTGGCCATTTCTGAGCTTAGGTGTCTTCATAAGAATTGTAGATCTATGTCTAAACTAACCATGGTAAAAATTTCAGGTCAATTGGACCTGTTTTGAGTGAGTTATGGTCATCCCAAGAATTACTATTCATATGGTCAAAAATTTGGGTTGCAAGGTTGCTAATCCGGATTTGGTCATTTTTAAGGTCAGTTTCTAGGCAGAATTTTGGCAACATTTCTACATGAAAGTTGGCCTATTTAGTGTCTAGTTTCACCCACCATTGGCCTTATACCAATTGGGTTCATAGTTTGGCACTTATGGCCTAATTTAGGTACTGCCTTCAATACACAACCTGCACAAAGCACATACACTTCTAATTTGATATTCCTTCTCCTCCTCATTACTTCAATATTCAATCAATAACACTTCCATATATATATTGTACACAATTCCAGCCACAATTTTGGGTAGAATATTAAGTGCTCAATGCACACAATTCACCATTAAGTTCAACATTCACTTCCACCAAAATTCAATATATCTCAATGTCAATATTACACGTACACTTCAACATAATCATACTTCAATATCACTTACACTTGTTGCCCACAATTTAACATTAGCATATTTCATTAATAACTACATGTTCACACACAAATTCATGGTTTAATAGGCTGCCAAACATGGCAGTTTGCCCAAAGCATTAAGTTTCCATTACACACCCTTAATTCAAGCACTACATGCACATACTTAGATTTTAACTTACTACTTCCTCCATTTAAGTTATTCAACCATAGTTTCCACCCATTAGAGGTAAGAAAAATCAATTACAACATATATTCATGGCTGCCAAAAATGGACCATTTCATTTCTCAAGATTTTCTTCATTTCTCTTAACCAAAATACTCACCTCAACCTAAATACAAGGTTTACTAAAGTAAGGGAGAGGTTTTGGACACTTACCACTTTTGGAGCTTATCAAAACTTCACCAAATCTTGTTTTTCTTGTTGCCAATATCTTTCCCAAGGTGAATAGGCAAGCTTTAATGAAGAAACTAAGTAGAAATGGTGGCTTGATCATGCACCCATGGAGGTTGCATGTGGGGCGTCCATGGTGATTTCCATGGTGAACTTCATTTCTCTTGGCTGGTTATTTCTCAAGGTGGAAGATGATGGTTCTGCTGTCCCAAAGGAATATTTAAGTGTCCCAAATTAAGAGTTAGTGGAGCACTAACTTGGATTTTAATGTTAATTATTCAAAGTTTCATAAATTTGATTTTATCCCCCATTTCTTTCACTATTCTTATAATGTATTACAATTTAATTTTTCATGACATTTTATAAAGTGTAATATCATTTATTTTTAATGGACATTGAGGTCAAAAGACAACCCTAGGTGTCAAATGACCAAAATACCCCACTTCGGGTTATATTCCCGATTTTTCGATAACACCGATTTTTGTCATTTCTCGATTTTTTTCGTTTTTCTTTGTACTAATTTATTAATTTTTCTTTGATATTTCTAGTGTCAATTACATTTCAATAAACCTTTATTTATGCCTCAAAATTAAATTCCGAGGGTTCCCCGCAGTCCTGGGGTTGGCAACGGCCTTCCCAGTGCGGTCACCCATCGCTATGGTGCCGGCTCGTTTAACTTAACTTTATTTTCTCTCTTTCATTTTTCTTTAATTTTTCTTGTATTTTATTTTTATTTATTTCATCATTATATGTCTTTTCACTATCACCGAAGTGTAGTTCCAGACATCCTAACCTGCCTAGACTATTATTTGGCCACTGGAGCAATAGAACGTACAGAATACGTACAGTGGGGATGTTACAACTCTTCCCCTCTAAATAAAAATTTCGTCCTTGAAATTTACCTGATGTGAAGAGCTGAGAGAACTGTTGCCTCATTGTCTCCTCGCTCTCCCATGTTGCCTCTTTCGTGTTGTGGTGTCTCCATAGGATCTTCACTAGTGGAATTGTCTTGTTTCTGAGCTCTTTTACCTCTCGTGCCAAGATTTTAATTGGTTCTTCTTCATATATCAGGTCAGGTTGTACCACAATTTCTTCTGCTGAGATGACATGTGAAGGATCTAATCTGTATCTTCTAAGCATCGAGACATGGAATACATTATGTATCTTGTCCAGCTCAGATGGTAAGGCTAATCGGTAGGCTACTGGTCTCACACGTTCAATAACTTTATATGGGCCAATGAACCTAGGGCTTAATTTTCCCTTTTTCCTGAATCTCAACACTTTCTTCCATGGTGATACTTTGAGAAATACCTTCTCGCCAACTTCATACTCAATGTTTTTTCTCCTCAAGTCAGCATAAGATTTCTGTCGGTCTGAGGCAACTTTCAAATTGGCCTTTATCAGTTTCACCTTTTCCTCTGTCTATTTTATCAGGTCTAGTCCCACTAGCTTATCTTCACCCAATTCGGTCCAACATACAGGTGTTCTGCATTTTCTCCCATACAGTGCTTCATAGGGTGCCATTTGTATGCTAGCTTGATAGCTATTATTATATGCAAATTTTGCCAGTGGAAGGTATCTGTAACACCCTCCCGGTAACCACTCCGTACATCCTACTGTTCCGGAGACCGGTGTCGGTCCAGATAACCTAGGAAAAATATTTAAACTAATGACACGAAAAATAATTAAATCAAATTTTAATAAGAAATATTTAGTAAAAATTTTAAAATTAAAATACAACCATGTGAAACGGTAGGTGCCCAAGCGATGGGTAACAGGAGGAAGTTGCGATTCTAGCGAGGAGCCCTAGACCGGGGAAAAATTATAAAATAATTTTTGGGATTCCAGAAGGGTAATTGAGGTTCCAATGGCATTAGAATGCCAAGAAAATACCTAGAAAAATTTTTCAATCGGTACAGACGATTTTGACCCGTTAAGCCAAACGGAGGGCATTTTGGTCATTTCGCCTTCCGAGGTGATTTTTGGCCGACTTGCCCAGTTGAGTAAATAATTAATATAACATAAAATATGAAGAAATATTGCTAGAAATTAAATTGAACTTGAGTAGTGGAGGAAAGAAAAGAAATTGAGGAAAAAAGGCTATTTATGACATCATGGGATGTCATTTATAATTTTCAACCAATCACCATTAATATACCATTTGACTAAACAAATAAAAGACATAAATAAAGACTAAAGAAGACCAAAATTCCAGCAGCCACCACTCCCACAAAAGCTACCCGTAACTCTAAAAACTCCATAGCCAAACCTCCATTTTCATCATTTTCAAGCTCTCAAACCTCTCAAACCTCACCCCAAAACCCTAAGTCATCTTCACTAAAATTAATCTACACACCTTAAACAATCTTTTGGCAGCCAAGAAGAAGAAAGAAAGTGAAGCTTTCTCAAGCTTGGATTGGCATACAACAAGGTTAGTGCATATATGTAGTTAAAATTCCTTAATCCCATGATTTAGGCTTGAAATGGATGAGAAATTGTAATTTAAATGAGCAAAAACTCATGTGTATGAAACATGAGTTTCGGCTGCCCTAGCTATGGGATAGGAGGGAATGTTTTGATGAGCTTGAAGTGAGCTAGAATCATGTTAGAAGTTTATAAACACAAGCATAATGAATTAAAAGCTAACTAAAGTAAATTGTATAAAACATGGAATTGAATTAGGGTTTAGGAAAGGTGAAAATTGATTTGGCTTATGAAATTGTTAGAGGACATATTAATGGTCAATTAGTGACCATTTTAGATGTGTTGACCATAAATGGGACAGAAAAATGAGATTGCAAAGTGAGGATTGCAGGCTGCCTAGGACAGCAGCATAGGGACTGAAAATTCAGTCCCTTTGCACTGCCATAACTTGGGCAGTGGTAGTCCAATTGATATTTGGCCAATTGGACATGAAACTAGGCTTATAATGGCACATTTTTGCTGAAGAAACCATGCCCAAAAGACCAAAGGAAAAGGGTCAAAACTCAGCCACAATCCGGATGCCCTGCACTGAATGCTGCAGAATTTGCCAAATGAACAGTAACTGTTCATTTGGCCATAACTCACTGTAGATTTGGTCAATTGGTCTGAAATTTTTACAGCAACAAGTTAAGACATAGACAAACAACTTTCATGAAGGAACCTACCCCAAATTATGGCCAGAACCCATTCAACCAAGTGACTCAAGTCACTGTTCATGCACTGTAGATATGATAAATTTCTACAGACTGCATATCCGGACAGCCTGGGTTTTTGAGCCATATCTGGAGCTAAAAAACTCCAAATGGAGTGATTCAAAAAAGGAAATTCAACTAGACAAAATAAGGAACAACTTTCATGTTTTGCATTTCCTCAAATTCCAACAGTAACAGTGTCCAATGGAACAGTGAAGTTGACTCACCAAAATTGAAAAATCTGTTTGTGTTGAGTTACACTTTGGAATGGCAAAAACACTTAATGCCAACAAGTTTTAAACACCAAATGTGGTATGTTGGGAGTGCCAAAGTTGATGTACACATTTTTATTCTAAAAGTCAACATTTTTGTTGACCAATGATGAATAGTAACACCAAATAATTTGAAATTCTCAAATTGACAAATTTAAGAGTTTCTAATGCCCTAGTATACCTAACAATATTGGTGTGGTTAGTTTGTCATGCCAATAGGGTTCGATTAGCGATCGCACATGGCAAAAATGCCATTCTGTGATTTCATGGCTTTTAGCCATTCGACTTTGTATTGAGACTTGGCCTTGTGCGAATATTATTTACGACTTGTTAGGTACATTGCACACCGGAGATACGTATGTGACCGATGGTGTGACGGCCGAGGTACTAGGTACCCGTGCGGTTACCCGTTATCGATCCAGTCATCTAGTGTAGGTTACTTGGGGCAACCAAATGAATAAAAGTGAACAACGTAAATGAAACAATGAATATATCAATACCAAACAAAGAAAGCATACACATTCTATATACATTTATTTTCTTGCTATTTTCTTTTATTATATTATTGCACCACTAAGCATTATTGCTTAGCGCGTTGCTTGCCACGCGTAGGTACCGGAGATCCCGATCGCGAGCCCAGTGAGACCACGGTAGGTGAGTCCATCCGGCGATTCTGCTCGATGTCCGTGTCACCTCGTCACTGCGATTGCATTGGTTGGACAATAGTTGTTATTTTGTCATTTTGTAATTAACTTTTTAATTTCTCATATGTATTTGGGATTTATGTAATGTATTTTGAGGTTCATGTAAATAATAAAGATTTATGGTCATGTATGGTATTAATTTGAGTATTTAATGGTTGATTATATATGAGAACCCTGAGAAAGGGATGTTTTGAGAAATGAAAAGGTTGTTGAGACCTGAAATTGACAAATTATTGAGATATTGATATTGAGTTTTGTTGATAATATTGGAGTTGAGTATGAATGAAATTGTATATTGGAAGTGTTTTTAACAGTTCAAGAACTATTTCTCCATTTTTAGCGGTACTCAGGATTTTCCTTAAAATCTTCGGAACCTCAAATGAATAATACTTTTGATAAATGGTTAAAACAAATCATATTTCATAAATTAACTTCAAAAGCATGACACAAATTAAGTAAGGTATATTAGAGAGTGCCAGTACACCGTGTGGCATTACTTACTCGGGTATACTGTACACGGGTAAGGGGTGTCACATTAGCTCAAGCCCGCTAAGCCGGGGTGTGACAGTATCTGTCCCAACTTCCTTCAAACTCAATAACACAACTTCTCAGCATATCCTCGAGGACCTATCACACATATTCAGTTATTACTATCATTATTATCAGTTTACTGTTTGCAATAACTCAATAAGTTTCAAAATTTACCTGGATTATTCTTTCTGACTGTCCATCCGTCTGAGGATGAAAAGTCGTACTAAAATGGAGTTGTGTGCCCAAGGATTCTTGTAATTTCTGCCAAAATCTACATGTAAACCTCAGGTCTCTATCAGATATAATGGAAAGTGGAATTCCATGTAGTCCAACTATCTCACTGATGTACAATTCTGCTAGCTTTTCTAGTGAGTAGTCAGTTCTGACTGGCAAAAAATGTGCTGATTTGGTTAACCTATCCACAATCACTTATACTGCATCATGCTTCTTCTGAGTGAGAGGTAGACCACTGACAAAGTCCATAGTGATTCGATCCCATTTCCATTCAGGTATGTTTATGGGTCAGAACAAACCCGATGGAACTTGATGTTCTGCTTTGACTTGTTGACATGTCAAGCATCTAGTTACATAGTCAACTATGTCCTTCTTCATACCGCCACAGTATTGGAGTTTCGAGTTATGGTACATTTTGTGCTTCTGGGTGCATAAACACACCTTTATTATGTGCATCTTTGAATCTGGTTTTAAACTCTTCATCATCTGGTACACTTACTCTTTATTTATACTACAGGCACCGATTTTCTTTCACTTCATATTCGGATTTCCTTCCCTCGGTGATTTTGCCCATAACCATTAATTTCTCATATGTCTTCGCCCATCCTGTATCTGTTGTATGATTCGCTTAGACGCCCCTTACCCGTCTATTGTATAGTCGAGCAAGAAGTGCCACATTCGGTCTTGGAGCACCCTATCTTGTTTTATCATATCTATTGTAAACTTTTATGTCATTTAAAACATGTATTCTATGCGTAGAAATTTTTTTTTTTATATCTTATTTACGTGGAGACTCGAATGAGCATCCCTTATTTTATTAGCATCCAAGTGATTCCACTAATCACCTGTTAACATGTTCATATTCATTTTACACATTTCCATATCATATTCTCATGTATCATATCATTTACAATTATTTATGAGATCTCAAAATGAAGTATTATCTATTGCATTCATATAGAAATTCATAGATAATAAATTACAAGTTTTCATTTCAATCTCAAAGTTTAATTACAGGTCCAAAATGAAATACATCATGACTAAACATAATGAACCAAAATACTAGTCTATACATGGGCCCTACCAAAATACAAAAGACTGGTGAGGTGACTTTGATCGGTGGCAGATCTGATCGGAACTCTGTCCGAATACTCTTTGTGGTCTTGATCTTCAGTACCTACGCGATGGAAAACCAACGCGCTAAGCATAACGCTTAGTGGTGCATAATTTATAATAACAATAATTTAATATTTTGAAACAATATAGGCAACTCATAATTTTTGGGTCTTTTACATTTTTTTATTACACTTTGAAAATAATTAAAATTATTGGGATCTTTCCTGTTTACTTATTGTATATTCAGTATTAATTAATTATTATCAATGCCCAAGAAACCTATAACAAATTATAAAAGCTGGATACACAGGAGTATACGGGTTAGACAGCCATATGTCTACCCTGTATACATCCATCGTGCACGAGGCCGGTATCGCACGAGACATTGTCGGGCTTGTAAAGCCAGAAATAAAGTAGGCACAATGGCCAGTAAGTAGGCATATAGCCTGTAGAACAATCATACCAGACATATATTGTCAGTTTATGATTTTCTCGGTAGGCAGTACTGCTATCTGTAGTCCCTAATTGGTATACCAATTTATCCAACTAAATAAATAAGTCTAGGTATACTATGGGCAATTAAACATTTTTAATTATTTTAGCACTATTCACTGTTACTATTTTCTGGTACTGTTAATTAGTACCATAAATTTCATATTAATAGGACATTAGTCCCAATTTACATATTCATATCATTTTTAATATTTAATTATCCTTATGAGTATTTTAATTTTCATATATCGCATTTTTCCCATGAACCTTTCTTTAGGTTCATGTTGATGTGTTATCTTTATCTAGGAATTTGACTAGGTTAGGATGTCTACTTAGTCACACTTTCTTCATAACAATTGCTCCTCTATTTTTAAACTTGAATTTCAGTTTTTGAATCACTGAATTTGGAGTTATAGAACTCAAGTTATGGTCAAAATACCATAACTGGTCCCTTTGCCTCTAAGCTGTCCAGAATTTACAATTTCTAGTCAATAAACTTTGACCAGTCATTTGATCATTTTATGGTCATTTTTAGACTTAGGTTCCTTCACAAGATATGTTCCTCTATGTCTTAGGGACTCCCAGGTACAATTTCATAATTTTTCAAGCTTGATATAGTGAGTTATGGTCGATGTATTAACCTGGACTCTCAATCCTATAAGGGCAAAAATCAACTTCAGGGCAGTATGTTTGACCCTCTTTTTAGGGTCTTTACACTTAGAATTTGGCAAAGCTGTCTAAATCAATGTTGTAGCCCTAAGTATCATGTTTCTAGATCATATTGGCAAATCTCAAATGGAATTTCCTAGTGAGAGTTATGACCAAATGAACACACAGGTATCAAATGGCATTCTGGGTTCAACTTAACATTTTCTAGATTTCAATTCCTAACTTTGGCTAATATTTTCCCTAGGATGCAATGGTTTCTAGAGCTTGGTAAAAATATAAAAATTGTTGTGCTATGTCTTATAAAACTTTTGGCACTAGTTTCACTCAATTTGCAGCTTTGGAGACCAAGTTATGGCATTTTTTCCAAAGCGGTCAAGCATACCAAAGGAACAGTATTTTGGGACATTTTCTGGTTGGCGATTGTGACCCAACTTGTGCTAATAGTTTGATTTGGTTAAAAGAAAAACTGGGTTAAGTGGTCTTATGAAAAGTGTAGCCCTATGTCTAAACTTTCCATGGTTAAAATTTTAGGTCATTTGGACCAGTATAGAGAGAGTTATGACCAAATGAACACGTACTGTTCATTTGGTCATTTTCTGGGTTGGAGTTGAAATTCGAATTTGGGCAGTATTTAGCTCAAGTTTTGGACAGAATTTGGGCATGGTTTCTTCATGGAAAATGGGCTATTTTGGGTCTAGTTTCACCTCCAATTGGCCTCATACCAATTGGGGTCACACAATTTTATTTATGGTCTAAAATGTACACTGCCCTCAACAAACACAACTCAGAAAATTGACACTTCCAAAACTCAATCTCCTCCAACTTCCTTACTTCAATTTGCATGCAATACACTTCTATAAGCAACAATCTCATCCCAATAGATCAATTTCAACATTTTACACAAAGTCCTCAACATTTACACAAACCCTAGTTTTCAAAGTTTCAAATTTACACAAACACTACACAATCAAACACCCAAACATTTCAACTAATTACACATTCTCATAGAACCATTTTTCATCACTTAAAAGCAATAAATTTCAAGTTCCATGGCTGCCAAAAATTCAAGGGTTCTTTCCTCTAGATTTTCTTTTTGTTTTAATGGTATTTATGCTTAGCTAAACATGCTTTTCATGTTTAATAAAGAGAAGAAGAGGGATTAGTGCACTAACCTTTTTGGGTGTCTTACCAAACTTCAATTTCTCTTCTTCAAATGGGTATCTAAAGCTTCCTTAGGGAGTAGGGAGTATTTTTTGTAAAGGGAGCTATGAGTTTTGGTGTGTGGAAGCTTGGAAAATCAAGCTTGAAAGCTTGACAAAAATGGTGGAGAGGGAGCACAAGGGTGGACGGCAAGAGAGAGGGAGAGTGGGGAAGAAGATGGAGAGAAAAGTAGGTAGGTTTTGTCTCTTGTGCTTTATATATTTATTTTTTTATTGTACTTAATTTTGTTTTAAATTTTCATAAGCTTATTTTTTTCTTTTCTTTAAATGCCATAAGTCTTTTTATTTTCCTTTCTTTTCTTTTCTTTCCTTTTCTTTTCTTGCTCTTTCCATTTTCCAAATTCAAATTCATAAAATTAATTTATGTTAATTATTCTATTTCCAAATTTTAATTTGACATTTAAGTCAAAATTCACCTCTAGGGGTGAAATGACCAAAATGCCTTTCATGGTGCTCATTGGATTATTTTTATTTTATTTTTTTTATACCAATTAATAACTTCTTTAAATTTTATTTTATTTCTCAAAATTTTTCCTATATATTTTTTTTAATATTTATTTCATTAATTTATGCCTCCTCACTATAGCTTAAGTGTAGTTCCAGACATCCTAACTGTCCGAACAGACATTAATCATCGGAACAGTAAAATGTACGGACTACCTACGGTGAGGTCGTTATAATTCTTCCCCTCTAAATAAAATTTCGTTCTCGAAATTTACACAGTGTAATTAATCGAGGGACCGCTATCTCGTTGTCTTTTCACCATTTTGTGTTATAATACTTTACTTCTTTTTTTTTTTAGTCTGTCTTATTAATCCTTATTCTACAATCTTATCCTTATCTCGATTTACTATTGAAAATACGTAGCTCTACACAATAGTCCCAAGTCGATCTTGTCTGCAGACTTACAAAGACAAACATCAAGAGCATTGCATAGTTACTACGGTATATCTCAATAAACTAACTCTTTTTTTTTCACCAGTTTGTACTCATCTTCTTTCATCTCATATCTGACCTCCTTCTCATTTCCATATATTATCTTTAACACGATCCTTTTCGGTTGATAATCTACAATCACCTGGTGACCTAAAGGGTTGGTGACAAGTATGTCATCTTCTGACCCATCTATCGGTATCCTCTTTCAACAGGAGGTACAATGCATTTATAGGGGTGAACATAGTTAGGGTTTATCAATACATACTTAAAGGTATTATAATTAGGAAATGTACCTCTGATAACATCTACTGGATTTGGCTCCTCTCGAGCCATAGCGTACACGCGGGATTCTACTTCAGCCTCGGGGTGTTCTATAGTCTTAGAAGCTCTCTGTGATGTACCAGCTATCTTTGGTCTCATCGGTCTTCTACCCCTCTGTACTGTCGAGGCAGACTTTTGAGTCTGTGGTGGAGCTGTGGGAGCACTCCTCTGTGGGCAATCTCTCAAAAAAATGCTCAATGGACCCACATCTGAAACATCCACCCGTTAGCAATCTACACTTTCCTCTGTGGTTCTTCCTAGAATGTGTACAAACTGGCATCGGGGTTGATCTCCGTGCTATAGGACCCACAGAATTGCCAATTGATACACTCATCTGACCTCCTCTCCTCGGGGTAAATCAGAACCTCTGCCTCTGTTCTCTGCTCTGAATCTAACCCTTAGACCCCCTGGGTCTCTTGCTATCTGCATGCTATTTGGATCGCCGATCCAGACCGCTATTGCACCGCTGTCTCTCTAAGCGCTCATCATTTCTAACTCTCTCTCTGGGGTCCTAAATACTAGCCGGGAGGTGGTGGCATAGCTCAGTGACTGTGAGCAATTGAGTCATTTGCTCTAGGAAGGCCTGTTGTGTCCTTACTAAAGTACCCAACGATGGTTCCGCTCTACTGCTACTGCGCCCCTGATTAAACGCAGGTGCAGGTGCGTGACTCTCTACTTCCTCCTATATCGGTCTTGGAGGTCCGTACTCTGAAGGATCAGATGTCATCGATCCTATAAAATAGACAAAGAATATATCTGCATTAGTGTCACCTCGACTCTATCTAAAGGCCCATGCATGTGATGCAACTATTTCTTTCTATCTATCTAGGTCTAGGACCGCCTAAACCTTTGCTCTGATACCACTAAATGTGACGCCCCTTACCCGTCTATTGTATAGTCGAGCAAGAAGTGCCACATTCGGTGCCGGAGCACCCTATCTTGTTTTATCATATCTATTGTAAACTTTTTATGTCATTTAAAACATGTATTCTATGTGTAGAAATTTTTTTTTTTTTTATATCTTATTTCTGTGGAGA
The DNA here is from genome assembly GCF_030052815.1 of Hevea brasiliensis. Lineage (NCBI taxonomy): Eukaryota > Viridiplantae > Streptophyta > Magnoliopsida > Malpighiales > Euphorbiaceae > Hevea > Hevea brasiliensis. The sequence goes on along the minus strand of NC_079502.1, from coordinate 99,730,087 downwards.
CTCGGACAGAGCATCCCTTATTTTATTAGCATCTGGCGGATTCCACTAATCACCTGTTAACATGTTCATATTCATTTTACACATTTCCATATCATATTCTCATGTATCATATCATTTACAATTATTTATGAGATCTCAAAATGAAGTATTATCTATTGCATTCATATAGAAATTCATAGATAATAAATTACAAGTTTTCATTTCAATCTCAAAGTTTAATTACAGATCCAAAATGAAATACATCATGACTAAAAATAATGAACCAAAATACTAGTCTATACAATGGCCCTACCAAAATATAAAAGACTGGTGAGGTGACTTTGATCGGTGGCAGATCTGATCGGAACTCTGTCCGAATACTACTGTGGCGGCTGCTGATCTTCAGTACCTACGCGATGGAAAACCAACGCGCTAAGCATAACGCTTAGTGGTGCATAATTTATAATAACAATAATTTAATATTTTGAAACAATATAGGCAACTCATAATTTTTGGGTCTTTTACATTTTTTTATTACACTTTGAAAATAATTAAAATTATTGGGATCTTTCCTGTTTACTTATTGTATATTCAGTATTAATTAATTATTATCAATGCCCAAGAAACCTATAAAAAATTATAAAAGCTGGATACACGGGAGTATACGGGTTAGACAGCCATATGTCTACCCTATATACATCTGTCAGGCACGAGGTTAGCTGTCGGGCACGAGACCCGCTGTCAGGCTTGTAAAGCCAGAAATAAAGTAGGCACAATGGCCAGTAAGTAGGCATATAGCCTGTAGAACAATCATACCAGACATATATTGTCAGTTTATGATTTTCTTGGTAGGCAGTACTGCTATCTGTAGTCCCTAATTGGTATACCAATTTATCCAACTAAATAAATAAGTCTAGGTATACTATGGGCAATTAAACATTTTTAATTATTTTAGCACTATTCATCACTATTTTCTGGTACTGTTAATTAGTACCATAAATTTCATATTAATAGGACATTAGTCCCAATTTACATATTCATATCATTTTTAATATTTAATTATCCTTATGAGTATTTTAATTTTCATATATCGCATTTTTCCCATGAACCTTTCTTTAGGTTCATGTTGATATGTTATCTTTATCTAGGAATTTGACTAGGTTAGGATGTCTACTTAGTCACACTTCCTTCATAACAATTGCTCCTCTATTTTTAAACTTGAATTTCAGTTTTTGAATCACTGAATTTGGAGTTATAGAACTCAAGTTATGGTCAAAATACCATAACTGGTCCCTTTGCCTCTAAGCTGTCCAGAATTTACAATTTCTAGTCAATAAACTTTGACCAGTCATTTGATCATTTTATGGTCATTTTTAGACTTAGGTTCCTTCACAAGATATGTTCCTCTATGTCTTAGGGACTCCCAGGTACAATTTCATAATTTTTCAAGCTTGGTATAGTGAGTTATGGTCAATGTATTAACCTGGACTCTCAATCCTATAAGGGCAAAAATCAACTTCAGGGCAGTATGTTTGACCCTCTTTTTAGGGTCTTTACACTTAGAATTTGGCAAAGCTGTCTAAATCAATGTTGTAGCCCTAAGTATCATGTTTCTAGATCATATTGGCAAATCTCAAATGGAATTTCCTAGTGAGAGTTATGACCAAATGAACACACAGGTATCAAATGGCATTCTGGGTTCAACTTAACATTTTCTAGATTTCAATTCCTAACTTTGGCTAATATTTTCCCTAGGATGCAATGGTTTCTAGAGCTTGGTAAAAACATAAAAATTGTTGTGCTATGTCTTATAAAACTTTTGGCACTAGTTTCACTCAATTTGCAGCTTTGGAGACCAAGTTATGGCATTTTTTTCCAAAACTGGTCAAGCATACCAAAGGAACAGTATTTTGGGACATTTTCTGGGTTGGCAGTTTCAGTGACCCAACTTGTGCTAATAGTTTGATTTGGTTACAAGCAAAACTGGGTTAAGTGGTCTTCATGAAAAGTGTAGCCCTATGTCTAAACTTTCCATGGTTAAAATTTTAGGTCATTTGGACCAGTATAGAGAGAGTTATGACCAAATGAACACGTACTGTTCATTTGGTCATTTTCTGGGTTGGGTTGCAGGGAAATCCGAATTTGGGCAGTATTTAGCTCAAGTTTTGGACAGAATTTGGGCATGGTTTCTTCATGGAAAATGGGCTATTTTGGGTCTAGTTTCACCTCCAATTGGCCTCATACCAATTGGGGTCACACAATTTTATTTATGGCCTAAAATGTACACTGCCCTCAACAAACACAACCTGCAGAAAATTGACACTTCCAAAACTCAATCTCCTCCAACTTCCTTACTTCAATTTGCATGCAATACACTTCTATAAGCAACAATCTCATCCCAATAGATCAATTTCAACATTTTACACAAAGTCCTCAACATTTACACAAACCCTAGTTTTCAAAGTTTCAAATTTACACAAACACTACACAATCAAACACCCAAACATTTCAACTAATTACACATTCTCATAGAACCATTTTTCATCACTTAAAAGCAATAAATTTCAAGTTCCATGGCTGCCAAAAATTCAAGGGTTCTTTCCTCTAGATTTTCTTTTTGTTTTAATGGTATTTATGCTTAGCTAAACATGCTTTTCATGTTTAATAAAGAGAAGAAGAGGATTAGTGCACTAACCTTTTTGGGTGTCTTACCAAACTTCAATTTCTCTTCTTCAAATGGGTATCTAAAGCTTCCTTAGGGTGTAGGGAGTAATTTTTGTAAAGGGAGCTATGAGTTTTGGTGTGTGGAAGCTTGGAAAATCAAGCTTGAAAGCTTGACAAAAATGGTGGAGAGGGAGCACAAGGGTGGACGGCAAGAGAGAGGGAGAGTGGGGAAGAAGATGGAGAGAAAAGTAGGTGGGTTTTGTCTCTTGTGCTTTATATATTTATTTTTTTATTGTACTTAATTTTGTTTTAAATTTTCATAAGCTTATTTTTCTTTTCTTTAAATGCCATAAGTCTTTTTATTTTCCTTTCTTTTCTTTTCTTTCCTTTTCTTTTCTTGCTCTTTCCATTTTCCAAATTCAAATTCATAAAATTAATTTATGTTAATTATTCTATTTCCAAATTTTAATTTGACATTTAAGTCAAAATTCACCTCTAGGGGTGAATTGACCAAAATGCCTTTCATGGTGCTCATCGGATTATTTTTATTTTATTTTTTTTTATACCAATTAATAACTTCTTTAAATTTTATTTTATTTCTCAAAATTTTTCCTATATATTTTTTTAATATTTATTTCATTAATTTATGCCTCCTCACTATAGCTTAAGTGCAGTTCCAGACATCCTAACTGTCCGAACAGACATTAATCGTCGGAACAGTAAAATGTACGGACTACCTACGGTGAGGTCGTTACACGACTTCACTTGCAACTCTGCCAAAATAACTCCATCATGAGTTAAGGATAGTTGGGCATTCAGAGATCTTAATGCTACAATAGATTTTCTGCTTAAAGCATCAACGACTACATTTGCCTTCCCAGGGTGGTAGTCAATCACACAATCATAATCTTTCAGGAATTCAATCCATTGCCTCTGTCTCAAATTAAGTTCCTTCTGGGTTGGCAGATACTTCAGACTCTTATGTTCAGTGTATATGTAGCATTTTTCTCCATACAAGTAATGCCTCCATATCTTCAATGCGAAGATAATTGCTGCTAACTCTAAATCATGAGTAGGGTAATTCTTTTCATGTGGCCTTAACTACCTGGAAGCATATGCGACCACTTTCCCTTCTTGCATGAGTACACACCCTAATCCATTATCTGAGGCATCACTGTAGATTACAAAGTCTTTTCCAGACATTGGTTGTGTTAACACTGGTGCCTCTGTCAACATAGCCTTCAGCCTCTCAAAACTGGCTTGACACTTGTCATTCCAGTCAAATTTCATATTCTTGTGTAGTAATTTGGTCATTGGAGCAGCTTTCAGGGTAAATCCCTTTACAAATCTTCTATAATATCCAGCTAACCCTAAGAAACTTCTGATCTTAGTTGTATTTCTGGGAGGCTTCCATTCCATCACTACTTCAATCTTCTTGGGATCCACTCTAATCCCTTCGGCTGATACTACATATCCAAGGAATGCAATCTCATTCAACCAGAACTCACACTTGGACAATTTAGCATATAATTTCTTCTCTTTTAGAGTCTGCAGAACAATTCTCAAATGCTCATCATGTTCTGCTTTATCCTTGGAATACACCAGGATGTCATCAATGAAGACCACTATGAACCAATCTAAATATGGATGGAAGATACGGCTCATAAGGTCCATGAATGCTGCTGGAGCGTTTGTTAACCCAAATGGCATCACCAGGAATTCATAATGCCCGGGTTCTAAATGCAGTCTTAGGCACATCTGCATCCTTAAACCTTAGCTGATGATAACCTAATCTGAGATCAATCTTAGAAAATACACCGGCTCCCTTCAACTGATCAAACATATCATCAATTCTAGGCAACAGATACTTGTTCTTCATTGTTACGCTGTTTAAATGCCGATAGTCAACACATAACCTCAGTGTCCCATCTTTCTTCTTTACAAACAGTATCGGAGCTCCCCACGGTGACACACTGGGGCATATGAACCCCTTGTCTAGTAATTCTTGTAGCTGGATTTTTAACTCTTTCAATTCATGTAACACCATGAACCTCCGAGTTATGAATAGTATCATTTTTGTGTGTGACTAATACTATTCAAAGACACCTTGAGGACCAAAAATAAATAGAAAATTAATTGAGATAGCCACAATAAAAATTCTAGTGAACAAAAAAGCTAAGGACTCATCGGATATTATAAAAAGAAGGATTATGACCCGATGAGGGACATTTTGGTCAATTCACCTCAAGAGTTGACTTTTGACCAAAATGTCAATTAAATTAAATGAAATTAATGAATTGAATTATGGGGTAAAAATTAAAGAAAAATTCAAGTAAAAATATGTGAGGGAAAATTTAAGAAATGATAACTTAAACTTTCATTTCCATTATGACAAAATTAAAATGAAAGACTTATGAGCTTTTGATAGTTAAATTTAATTATTTAATTAAAAGGAAAAAATTAAGGGTAAATGTAAAAAAAAAAAAAAGGAATAAAATTTAAGTTTAATTGTTCTTATGGCACAATTAAAATTTTATAATTTTAATAAGCTAATTTTGGGGATAAATAAATAAATATATATATATATATATATATATATATATATATATATATATATATATATATATATATATATATATATAAGAAGACAAATGTCTTCTTCATTTCTTTTTTTTTTCATGAGATACAACCACCCTCTCTTCTCTCTTCCTCTCTCTCTCTCTCTCTCTTTTTCTCTTCTTCTTCCACTTCTTCCCCTCATTGATTTCCCCTCCCAAATTTTAATTCCCTTAAATTCCCTTCATAAATTCCATAGCCCACTAAAAGAAAACACCAAAGAGATCTTTGATTGAGAGATTAAAGGCAAGGAGAACAAGAATTGGAAGAAAAGTGAAGTTGGAAAGAAATCAACAAGAGGTAATTTTCTTTTCATATTAGATTAGTTGTATAAGCTTGAAAGGAAGTTAATTTATGATGAAATTTAATAAAAAAATGAAAGAAAACATATATAGAACCTAAACTAGGATTTTGGCCAAATGGGAGAAAAATTAGGGTTTTGAACATTAGGGTTTAAAGACCAAAAATGTGAAGAAGTGCTAAATGATGTCTTTGACATAGTTTAAGGAAAGAAATGGCCATTTGTGACCTAATTAAGTGTGTTAGAAGTGTTTAAATCAAAGCCAAATTCGGATTGGGTATGAAGCATGACTATAAGTCAACTTTGAAGGACCAAAAATAAAATTTTACATGTCCAATTGGTATGGGACCAATTGGGACTGAAAATAGGCACTAAATGACACAATTTTCATTTAGGAAGCATGCCCAAAAAGTGACCAAAACCTAGTGAACAAACTGACCAAACTTGAAAAACTGTGGTATGAACAGTACACATGAACAGTAATTGTGTTTGGGTCATAACTCGAGCTAGGCAGGTCAAAATGACCTGAAATATTTCCAGTAGTTAGATGAGATATAGACCTAAAACTTTCTTGAAGGACACAAACCCAAATTTTGCCATTAACCCAATCAAATTATTGAGCAAAGTTGAGTTACTGAATCTGCAAAACTGCAGAATTGCCATATGAGCAGTAAAGTTTCAATGGCTATAACTCTCTCTAGAAAAATCCAATTTAGTCGATTCTTGAACCGATGGAAACCTAAGACATAGCAGAATATTTCATATGAAGAATGTTAGGCCAAATTATGAACTTAACTCAATCAAATTGCGAAACGAATTTGGGTCACCGAATCTGCCAGAATCTGGGCATTAATATTGACCAAATAAACAGTAAAATTTGCAAGGCTATAACTCTCTCTAGAAAACTCCGATTTAGGCGATTCTTAAACCGATGGAAACCTAAGACATAGTAAAACATTTCATATGAAGAACATTAGACCAAATTATGGACTTAACTTGGTCAAATTTCTGAACGAAGTTGGATCGATAAATCTGCCAGAACAAAATCTGCAGCATGAGCGATGCGTGAGCGATAATGGTGTTTTGGGCATAACTTGAGCTACACAGCTCCGAATTAGGCGATTCAAAAAGGAAAATAAATTTAAGACCTAAATGAACAATTTTCATGAAAAACACCTCACCAAATTATGATCGAAACTAGGTAAAAATTGGGTTCAAAGATTGGGGCACCAAGCTGTCCCAAAACCAAAATATTCTAAAATTTTCAAAGCTAACTTGGGATGCATTAGACATGCATCTAATGAGTTCTTGGCAACAATTGAGATTGGTATTGAGGTATTTTATTTGTGTATTTTCAGTAGAAAAAGAAGTTGGAATGGACAAGGAGAAGTAGGTAACGATAAAGGAGAGCATTGAAGGTTTGTGCACAACTAACATTTTCTTCGTTTTTAAATTTGTAAATTGCTTGGAATGTGTTAAATTGAATGAGTTTGCTTTGAACAAGTTTACTTTGACTGAAATATGGTTTTTCTCTTGCATTTAAGAAATTTAGGTGTTGCTACCTTTATTTGGATATTATGATGAATTTAAATGTGTTTATTGGTTTATAAATGTGATTGTTGAATGGAAAATTTTTGGAAACTGTTTTGAAACCACAGTTAGCATGACAGTCCCTTTCGAAACTCTCCAGTAGTAACGGCTACTTGGGGTTGGTAATTGATATTGATTATGTCTCCCATTAATAACGGTTAGTGGGGTAAGACTATATGAGTACTCATTAGCTAGCTAGCCCTTCCCTCATTAATAACGGTTAGTGAGATTGAGATTGCTTTGTCGTGGTGTACAACACGGCACTGATCGTGAAATTTTGTGTCATGGCCTAATCTGTGTGTTGATGTTGGCAACACTAATGCTTTGTGAATTGTGATTTATGAAATGTGATTTCTCATTTGAAATGTTATTCCAATAAATGGTTCTTATGAACTTAGAACTATTGTGATGTTTTCATGCTTAAGAAGGATGTGATTTGTTATGCTTTAACAAATTGTGCTTTTACTTTAAGTTTTGAAATTTTAGTTGTGCACCACTGAGTGATATACTCAGCGATAGCTTCTTTATGCTGTCGCAGGAAAGGGAAAGGAGAAGGCTGCTGAGTGAGAGACTTGGAAGCAACATTTTGGTTTTGATTGTGGGTATATATAGTAGGTATACCTCTGTAATTTCCTTTTGATATATTTTATACCTATATGTATGAATGTACGGACATTGAGCAGTTTGTATTTAAAAGCACTGCATTACTATCACATTTTGAGTTTGTAACTATTTTGTATTTCACTTTGAGACTTATGAAAATGTAACTTTTGCAATATTTATTCTATTACTATTTCCAATGAATGTTTACATAGAATTTTAACTATTCTCATGCAATTTTCCACAACAGAATTGATAAGACAAAAAGCTATGATTTGTTTTAAAATCCCTTGTAGCATAACTAATGAGTTATCGGTAGGTGTAGTTCGGTAATTCATTAGGTATGCTACGGGAACATGTCACAATTAAACTTAAATTTTATTCCTTTTTTTTTTTTTACATTTACACTTAATTTTTTCCTTTTAATTAAATAATTAAATTTAACTATCAAAAGCCCATAAGTCTTTCATTTTAATTTTGTCATAATGGAGATGAAAGTTTAAGTTTTCATTTCTTAAATTTTCCTTCACATATTTTTACTTGAATTTTTCTTTAATTTTTACCCCATAATTCAATTCATTAATTTCATTTAATTTAATTGACATTTTGGTCAAAAGTCAACTCTTGAGGTGAATTGACCAAAATGCCCCTCATCGGGTCATAATCCTTCTTTTTATAATACCCGATGAGTCCTTAGCTTTTTTGTTCACTAGAATTTTTATTGTGGCTATCTCAATTATTTTTTGTCCTTGAGGTGTCTTTGAATAGTATTAGTCACAGACAAAAATGATACTATTCATAACTCGGAGGTTCGTGGTGTTACACTCGGGTTCGTTCCCGGTATTCTTTTCAAATTGAAATACACAGTTTCACAGTGTTTCAGTATCATAACTTATCATAAATCCAAAAATAAATTCAAATATACTTTTACCTAGGTTTAATATGCTAAAATTGACGTTCTTTAAAATTTGTGTTTCGGGGTTACTATTCACTACACTATTTAAGTCAATTTGTTGACTTTCTAAGGCTTAATAGGTATGGGAATTCTAATTTCACTCACATACCACATTTTGGTTACCTAATTTGTTGGTTTTGGTTGTTTACTCAAATTTTAAGTCTTTTAGGCAAATTTGTAAATTTTCAGTTTTGGTGTCCTATGTTGCACTGTTCCATTGGTCATATTGCTGTTAGAATTTGGCTAAGTTTTCTTCATAGAAATTGTTCCTTATTGTCTTAAATTTATTCTTCTTTTTGAATTACTCCATTTGGAGTTTTGTAACTCAAGTTATAGCCATTTGAATCATGGCTACCGGATTGGTCTAACCCAGATTTTCTGGGTAAATTTTTGGGTTCTGGCAGTTTTGGGTCACCAATTTTGGGTGGCTAAATGACTTAGTTAAGGGCATAATTTGGGTTAGTGTTCTTCATGAAAGTTTTAGGTCTATGTCTCAGCTTTCTACTGGTAAAATTTCAGGTCATTTAGACCTGCCTAGCCCAAGTTATGGCTTTCATTTTTTCATTTTTGTACATGGCAGAATACCTATTTCCGGGTTTGGTCAATTTGTTCACTAGGTTTTAGTCACTTTCTGGGCATGATTCCTAAATGAAAAATGTGTCATTTTGTGTCTAGTTTCATTCCCAATTGGCTTCACACCAATTGGGTTGGTAAATTTTCAGTTTTGATCCCTGAAATGGACCTTGGTCATGCTGCTAGAAAACTGACCACATCCAATCCGAATTTCCATTCAATTCCAACACTTTCAACATACCACAATTGGTCACAAATGACCATTTTTCAGCTCAAACTAGGTCAAACACACCATTTGACTAATTCTCCAATTTTTGTCTTTCAAAACCCTAGGTCCAAACCCTAACTCACTACTTTGTTACATTTAATTAATTCCAAACATACAAACACCATTTCTCAACTCATTCAAGCTTCCTAACACATTTAATTCAATGGAACTCATCAAACCCTAAATTGGCCAAAATTTCCTCTATATCCCTAACATAGTGTTTTTGTTTCATTTACAACAATTTCTAACTTACATAAATTACTTAAACAAGAATTTAAATAGATAATTGAAGAATTTGTCACTAACCTCTTGTGAAGTTTCCCAAAGCTTCAATTTCCCTTTATTTTCCTTCAAATTTCCTTCTCAATAGGCTTGCCAAGATCAAAGAACAAGTTTTATTTAGAAAAATTATAGGATTTATGGGGTTGATTCAAGCTTTAATAGCTTGAAATTAAGTAGCTATGGAGGATTTAGTGAAAGAAGGGAGAGAGATGAGAGGCCACGACAAATGGAAGAAGAAGATAAAAATTTGGCTTTTTAATTTTATTTTTATTCTTTAATTTGACTTAGTCAATTAGTTAATTAAATTAAAATTAATTATGAAGTCATAGTTACATCATCCTGATGATGATGATGTCATCAATTGTTTTAACATGCATTTTTTTTCTTTTTCATTTATTTTTTTCTTTGGTTCTTTTAATTTAATTCTTGATCCCAAAATTTTCTTTTCTTTGATTTTATTTGACAATCAAGTCAGGAGTCAGCTCCAGGGGTCAATTGACCAAATTGCCCCTCGCCGGTTTGACCCGATTTGCAAATAATTCAATATTTCTTTCGGATCCTTGACCAAATCACGAACAGTAGAACGAACTACCAAATATAAGGATGTTACAATTCTCCCCCCCCCCCCCCCCTCTTAAAATAAATTTCGTTCGCGAAATTTTACTCAATAGCCATCTTACAATAGTCATACGTTTATTTTCTCCTTTCTATATAATTGTATAATCTTCTTTCCTTTGAATTTGTATAATCTTGCTCACATTCATAACATTTTTGTTATATCTGAACTAACTATTCAAATTTTCACATCCACAACTCTTTTATTTATCAATATTCTATAACTTACTTCCTTTTGTACTAAACTATAACCTTTCGATATTCTAACTTTTGAGTTATAAATCCCTATGTAGGATTTCCAAACTCATTTCCAACAATAAAATTTGTCCTGGCATAACTATACCAAAACAGATACCGTTGGCAACTATTCTCATCTTGATATACTATCGGGTAGTACGTAGCTCTACACAATAATCTCAAGTTAGTACTGTAATCTGCAGCTTACAGTATAAACATCAAGAACATTGCGTAGTTACTATGATCCATCCCAATAGATCAAACTTTCCTATCTTTTATCCTTTTTGAATTCACTAATATTCGAAACTTATTCTGATTATAATATCCACTGACAATTACTAACTGTAACATCTTTGCCCTCATCTAGAGCAAGTCTATTACAGCAACTTACTTTTACGTCCTCTTGCTTACATTAAGTAGGCTTGCCATTTAGCTTTATAATTTATGTTGTGTTAGAAAATACTTTTCGTTGATAAACTCTTCCAAAACTAATTTCACTTATTATCACATTCCTTATCTTAAAGGACTAATTACTAATGCATCAAAATTCATTCCCATGTAAAGGAATAACAACAGAACACACTAACATACAACTAAGTAGTGTTGGGATCAAACAATAATTTTTTTTTTTATTAAGAACTTACATTCGAAGTTTCTGCTCTTTCCTCTTGGCGCATAGTGGATGCTCTAACTAATGAGCTACTATGTTCGGGTTGATTCACTATGTTATGGTTGTGAGGAGTACCAACTCTATTTCTATCTCGACCTCTACTGACTGTCTGTGAACTTTGGAGAGCAGATCGAGGTGCTCTAGTAAAATCTCTAACAAAGTATCCAAGCTTTCCACAATTATAGCAGGCTCCAGAGGCCTTACAATAAATACCTCCATGTAGCTTACCACAAACATGGCAAAAACGGGCAGAATAGGAACTTCTAGTTGTTCGACAACTAGATTTTGGTTTTCTCTGCCTTGATGATCTGCCTCTGTCATATCCCTGAACTCGGGGTTCCTCAAATTCTTTTGACTCATAGGTTTCTCCCTCTTTTCTATTTCATGTAGCCCTTGTGGGGGTTGGGTCTGTACTTGAGCTTGAGCTGACAGAGTATCAGTCATTTCTTGAAAGAAAGTGGCCATTTGTTGGGCTATTTGTGCAGTAATTTGTACAGGTAAAACTGGTACAGTCGGGCCTTCGACACTTTATGAAGCTGGGCCCTCAACTTGTACTTCTGCTATCACAGACTTTTCTATTGTCTTATTTTTCTCTTCCATATCTTTTCTCAGGATTTTCTATTTCCTATACAACCAACACAAGGATATTTCCTCCTGTTAGTGCATATTTATAATGTAATGTACTGTATGTATCAAATAATGACATTGAGCAGATGTACTATAAAGAAAGAATATTCAAATTACAGGTCAAAACAAAATTTAAAAACTTGCTCTAATACCAATAAAACATGTCACACCCTGCCCCTCTATAAGGCATAACATGATCCCGTAGTATACCTAATGAATTACCAAACTTCGTCCACTGATAACCCATTAAATACACTACATGGGATTTTAAACCTTTTCTTACTTCATTTTACAGTGGTGAGCACTTTTGACAGATATTAAAAATTTTCTTTTACGAAAGTGAAACCAAATAACAATTTAAAGTGTTAATAATTTCTGTAAAAATTTTGGCAGAGTGCCATCTGTATTTTGAATAAAACAGTTCTTCAAAAACCTGTAAAAAGCACTTCAAATATATAATTTCTCAATCCCAAACTCTAGTAATTTATTCAACACAATAAACTTCTCAACATTATCAATTTAGTTCAACAATCAATTTCCAGTGTTTCCAAAAAAACTGAGATAAGATAATTTATCACAATACTTTTACAAGCCAAAATAGTTTACAATTTTAGTTTACAACTGCTCAAGACTAAGTACAATAAATACATACAGTCCACATATATTACAACAAAAACTACAAAATATGGTATACTCGATATACCCGGCAAAATCTCAAAATGTGGTATAAGCAGCCTACTCTGCTGCTCTGTCCGTCTGTCTACCTGCGACAACAATGAAAAAGCTATCGCTAAGTAAAATTTACTCAGTGGTGCACAATAACAATTTAAAATACGATATATAAAACTTTTATTGATAATTTACAAATCAAATAATTCACAATTCCATTTCACAATTTACAAAGTTCATATAACACAAATTTGACCAAATAATTGAATAACACAGCTTTGCCAATCAATAACACCATTTGATCAAATAACTGAATAACACAATTTTGCCAATCAATAACACAATTTAATCAAATAACTAAATAACACAGTGTTGCCAATCAATAACACAATTTAGGCTATGACACAAATTTTTCCAAACATGTCATGTGTACATCATAACAAGGCACACTCACCCCCCTAATTGAAATCAATGAGGGAGGAAGCTAGCTAGATAATGAGAACTCATCCACACTCACCTCAGACTGGCAAGTCAAAGAGGGAGGAATATAATCACACTCACCCCATAAATAGAGGAGGAACATAGTAATTGTCATGCCAAGTGTGAATCAAAACAATTCCAAATCACAATATTTCATACAAAACACAAATCACATTTTATCTCAAAATTTCCATTTGCAAAGTGGGCAACACAATAATTTCCAAATACAATTCCCAAAGTTAAAATAATAAAAAATTATTCATAACTCAATTCTCTAAATAAATTTTCTGGTAAAAGCAATGAATATAAAAAGTATTGTGCATGCACTACGATAAATGCCTCTTGTACGACTGGTGTTCCTTATGCTTCTCAATATCCTTTTCAATTGAAACACACAATTTAAAGTGTTTCAGTACTCAATGAATTTGTTTCTAACAATAAAATCTAATATTTAAATTTTCTTGGTATTATTCCCTTCAATTCATTTCATTAGTCAATTTATAATGTTGACCCTTAATCCACTCTAAGTGAGTCAATTCTAATGTTACCAATATGTCACATTTTATAGGCCTTTAGTGTTGGTATATGTTACCAATTTCATTTCTAAGTGTATTGCATTTTATTGCAATTTACCGGATTTTGATGTACTATTTTGACCTAGTCAGATGACCTAGTTCTCTCAGTTTTCAAGTTTCGGTCTAAACTACAAACTTGTAGGTCTATATCTTATTGCACGCGGGTCAAGATTTCAGGTCATTCTGAGTTGTATAGACCAAGATATGGTCAATTTACCGATGCTATACAGAATGCACTAAAATGGTAGGCTTAGGTCATTTTTAGGTCACTTTTGGTTCGGCTAGTTTTGGTACTTGAACTTGTGCAAGCTATTTGGCTTGGTTTTGGCCATTTCTGGGCTTTGGTGTCTTCATAAGAATTATATATCTATGTCTAAACTATTCATGGTAAAAATTTTAGGTCATTTAGACCAGTTCTAAGTAAGTTATGGTCAAAACACTAACTGCTGCTCAAATGGTCAATTTTCAGGCTTTCATGTCACTAATCCGGATTTGGTCATTTTTCAAGTCACCTTCTAGGCAGAATTTAGGTAACATTTCTACATGAAAGTTAGCCTATTTGGTGTCTAGTTTCACCCTCCATTGGCCTACCAATTGGGTTCATAGTTTTGTACTTATGACCTAATTTAGGTGCTGCCAACACACACAACCTGCATTTGACAATTACACTTCTAATTTTGACAATCCTCCTCCTCCCAATACTTCAACATTTAATCATGGCACTTCTATATATATTGTACATAATTCCAGCAAGCATTTTAGGTAGAACACTCAAGTGTTCAATGCACACAATACACCATTCAAGTTCAACATTCACTTCCACCAAAATTCAACATACCTCAATATCAATATTAAACATACACTTCCATATACTCATACCTCAATATCAACTACACATGCTGCCCACAATTTAACATTATGACATCTTATCAATAAATTACATATACTCACATACAATTTCATGATATTATAGGCTGCCAAACATGTCAATTTACCAAAGCATCAAAGTCCATTTTCAAACCCTTAATTCAAGCATTAACATGCACATACTTAAACATTAACCTACTTTAACTTCCATTTGAGTTAATCCACCTTAAATCCCATCAAATACATATAAGAATAAGTCACTAACCATGCATTTTCATGGCTGCCTAAACTAAGTTTCACCAATACTCATCATTTCCTCAAATTTTCTTAGCAATTCAACTTACCCAAAGCTCAACACAAGGATTAATGAAGGAAAATGGAAAGATTAAGCACTAACATCAACTTAAGCTTGACTAATCCTTGAAATTTCCTCTCCTTTTTGCTGCCTATAGGTTTCCCATGGTGTAAGGATCATTTTTCATGAAGGAAGCTTGAAGAAATAATGGCTTGATCATGGAGAACTTGAGCTCATGCATGAAACGGCCATGGTGAATTTGGGAGGATTTCATTTCAGCCATGGATGAAAGCTTGAAGAAAATGAGATGGTTTAGTGGAACAATCTATCCCAATTATTTATATAGGTAGCTCAAGATGAGAGTTAGTGGAGCACTTAGGAGTAATTTAATGGTTATTTATTTAAAGTTTCCAATTTTTGCAATTTGGCCACCACACTTTCACTATTTACATAATGTATCTCATTTTAATTTTTCATGACATTTTCAAAGTGTAATATCATTTATTTTTAATGGAAATTTAGGTCAAAAGGTAACTCAGGATGTCAAATGACCACAATGCCCCTATTCGGGTTGCATTCCCGATTTTTCGGTAATACTGAGTTTTGTCGTTTCCTCGATTTCTCGTTTTTCTTTGTACTAATTAATTAATTTTTCTTTGATATTTCTAATGAAATTTATACTTCAATAGATGTTTATTTAAGTCTTAAAAATATTTTTCAGGGTTCCCCGCGGTCCAGGGCTAGTCAACGGTCCACGCTGCAACTTCCCGGTGCGGTCACCCATCGCTATGGTTTTCGGCTCGTTGAACTTGGTTTCATTTCATTGCTATTATTTTTCCTTTGTTTTTCTTGTATTTTCCTTTCTTGTATTTCATTATTTTATGTCTCCTCACTAACATTTAAATGTAGTTCTGGGCATCCTAGCTATCCGGACGACACTTGTCACCGGAACAGTAGAACGCACTACCGAATATAGGGGTGTTATAATTCTCCCCTCCTTAAAATAAATTTCGTACGCGAAATTTTATCCAATAGCCATCTTACAATAGTCATACGTTTATTTTTTCCTTTCTATATGATCGTATAATCTTCTTTCCTTTGAATTTGTATAAGACTTTTAACAATCTAATACAACATTAAATTTGTTTGTATAACACCAATCTTCTCTTACTATTGTTCTGTCTAATATTTCGGTTCATGTTTCCTTATTGAATGACCCTTGAGGTCATGTTAGAATTATTTATCTAGTCATTGGTCCTCTGACCATTCTAGTCAACAATCTTACTCACATTTGTAACATTTTTGTCATATCTGAACCAACTATTCAAATTATCACTTCCACAACTCTTTTATTTATCAATATTCTATAACTTACTTCCTTTTGTACTAAACTATAACCTTTCGATATTCTAACTTTTGAGTTATAAATCCCTAAGTAGGATTTCCAAAATCATTTCCAACAATAAAATTTGTCCTGGCCTATACCAAAATAAATGCCATTGACAACTATTCTTATCTTGGTGTACTATCGGGTAGTACGTAGCTCTACACAATAATCTCAAGTTAGTACTATAATCTGCAGCTTACAGTATAAACATCAAGAACATTGCATAGTTACTACGCAAAATCCCAATAGATCAAACTTTCCTATCTTTTATCCTTTTCGAATTCACTAATATCCGAAAACTTATTTTGATGACAATATCCACTGACAATTACTAACTATAACATCTTTGCCCTCATCTAGAGCAAGTCTATTAACGCAACTTACTTTTACGTCCTCTTGCCTTACATTAAGTAGGCTTGCCATTTAGCTTTATAATTTATGGAGTGTTAGAAAATACTTTTCGCTGATAAACTCTTCCAAAACTAATTTCACTTATTATCACATTCCTTATCTTAAAGGACTAATTACTAATGCATCAAAATTCATTCCCATGTAAAGGAATAACGACAGAACATATAGTTCTAACACTAACATACAACTAAGTAGTGCTGGGATCAAACAATAAATTTTTTTTTATTAAGAACTTACCAGCAGCTACATTTGAAGTTTCTGCTCTTTCCCCTTGGCACATAGTGGACACTCTAACTAATGAGCTACTATGTTCGGGTTGATTCACTATGTTATGGTTGTGAGGAGTACCAACTCTATTTCTATCTCGACCTCTACTGACTGTCTATGAACTTTGGAGAGCAGATCGAGGTGTTCTAGTACAATCTCTAACAAAGTGTCCAAGCTTTCCACAATTGTAGCAGGCTCCAGAGGCCTTACAATAAATATCTCCATGTAGCTTACCATAAACATGGCAGAAACGGGCAGAATAGGAACTTCTGGTTGTTCGACGACTAGATTTTGGTGTTCTTTGTCCTGATGATCCGCCTCTATCATATCCTTGAGCTCGGGGTTCCTCAAATTCTTTTCTCTTTTCCAAATTACTGTTCGAGCTTTGACCCATAGGTTTCTCCCTCTTCTCTATTTCATGTCGCCCTTGTGGGGGTTGGGTCTGTACTTGAGCTTGAACTGACAGAGTATCAGCCATTTGTTGAAAGAAAGTGGCCATTTGCTAGGCCATTTGTGCAGTAATTTGTACTGGTAAAACTGGTACAGTCGGGCCTTCGACACTTTATGGAGCTGGGGCCTCAACTTGTACTTCTGCTATCACAGACTGTTCTATTGTCTCATTTTTCTCTTCCATATCTTTTCTTAGGATTTTCTATTTCCTATACAACCAACACAAGGAGATTTCCTCCTGTTAGGGCATATTTAGAATGTAATGTACTGTATATATAAAACAATGACATTGAGCAGTTATACTATGAAGAAAGAATATTCAAATTACAGGTCAAAATAGAATTTAAAAACTTGCTCTGATACTAATAAAACATGTCACACCCTACCCCTCTATAAGGCATAACATGATCCCGTAGTATACCTAATGAATTACCAAACTTCGTCTACCGATAATCCATTAAATACACTACAAGGAATTTTAAACCTTTTTTTACTTCATTTTACAGTGGTGAGCACTTTTGACAGGTATTAAAAATTTTCTTTTACTAAATTGAAACCAAATAACAATTTAAAGTATTAATAATTTGTGTAAAAATTTTAGCAGAGTGCCATCTGTATTTTGAATAAAACAGTTCTTCAAAAACCTGTAAAAAGCACTTCAAATATATAATTTCTCAATCCCAAACTCCAATAATTTGTTCAACACAATAAATTTCTCAACATTATTAACTTAGTTCAACAATCAATTTTCCTGTGTTTCCAAAAAAATTGAGATAAGATAAACTGATCACAATACTTTTACAAGCCAAAATAGTTTACAATTTTAGTTTACAACTGCTCAAGACTAAGTACAATATATACATACAATGCACATATATTACAACAAAAACTACAAAATATGGTATACTCAATATACCCGGCGAAATCTCAAAATATGATACAAGCAGCCTACTTTGTTGCTCTATCCGTCTGTCTACCTGTGACAGCAATGAAAAAGCTATCGCTAAGTAAAATTTACTCAGTGGTGCACAATAACAATTTAAAATGTGATATATAAAACTTTTATTGACAATTTACGAATCAAATAATTCACAATTCCATTTCACAATTTACAAAGTTCATATAACACAAATTTGATCAAACAATTGAATAACACAGCTTTGCCAATCAATAACACCATTTGATCAAATAATTGAATAGCATAGTTTTTCCAATCAATAACACAATTTGATCCAATAACTGAATAATACAGTATTGCCAATCAATAACACAATTTAGGCCATGACACAAATTTTTCCGAATATGCTGTGTGTACATCACGACAAGGTACACTCACCCCACTAATCGAAATCAATGAGGGAGGAAGCTAGCTAGATAATGAGAACTCATCCACACTCACCTTAGACTGGCAAGTCAAAGAGGGAGGAATATAATCACACTCACTCCATAAATGGAGGAGGAACATAGTAATTGTCATGCCAAGTGTGAATCAAAACAATTCCAAATCACAATATTTCATACAAACCACAAATCACATTTTATCTCAAAATTTCCGTTTGCAAAATAGGCAACACAATAATTTCCAAATACAATTCCCAAAGTTAAAAAAATAAAAATATATTCATAACTCAATTCTCCAAATAAAATTTTTGGTAAAAGCAGTGAATATAAAAAGTATTGTGCACAGACCTCTGATAAATGCCTCTTGGCCCTGACTTAGTGTTCCTTATGCTTCTCAATATCCTTTCCAACTGAAACACACAATTTAAAGTGTTTCAGTACTCAATGAATTTGTTTTTAACAATAAAATCTAATATTTAAATTTTTTTGGTACTATTCCCTTCAATTCATCTTATTAGTCAACATATAATGTTGACCCTTGATGCACTCTAAGTGAGTCAATTCTAATGTTACCAATATGTCACATTTTATAGCCCTTTAGTATTGGTATATATTACTAATTTCATTTCCAAGTGTGTTGCATTTTATTGCAATTTACTGGATTTCAATGTACTATTTTAACCTAGCCAGATGACCTAGTTTCCTCAGTTTTCGAGTTTCGGTCCAAACTACAAAATTGTAGGTCTATGTCTTATTGCACGCGGGGCAAAATTTCAGGTCATTCTGAGTTGTATAGACCAAGATATGGTCAATTTACCAATGCTGGACAGAATGCACTAAAATGGTACGCTTAGGTCATTTTTAGGTCACTTTTGGTTCGGCCAGTTTTGGTACTTGAACTTGTGCAAGCTATTTGCCTTGGTTCTGGCCATTTCTGGGCTTTGATGTCCTCATAAGAATTGTAGATGTATGTCTAAACTATTCATGGTAAAAGTTTCAGGTCATTTGGACATATTTTGAGTAAGTTATGGTCAAAACACTAACTACTGCTCAAATGGTCAATTTTCAGGCTTTCAAGTCACTAATTCGGAATTGGTCATTTTTCAAGTCACCTTCTAGGCAGAATTTAGGTAATATTTCTACATGAAAGTTGGCCTATTTGGTGTCTAGTTTCACCCTCCATTGGCCTCATACCAATTGGGTTCACAGTTTTGCACTTATGACCTAATTTAGGTGCTGCCAACACACACAACCTGTATTTAACAATTACACTTCCAATTTTGACAATCCTCCTCCTCCCAATACTTCAACATTTAATCATGTCACTTATATATATATTGTACACAATTCCAGCAAGCATTTTGGGCAGAACACTCAAGTGTTCAATGGACACAATACACCATTAAAGTTCAACATTCACTTCCACTAAAATTCAACATACCTTAATATTAATATTACACATACACTTCCATATACTCATACCTTAATATCAACAACACATGCTGCCCACAATTTAACATTATGACGTCTCATCAATAAATTACATATACTCACATACAATTTCATGATATTATAGGCTACCAAACATGGCAGTTTACCAAAGCATCAAAGTCTATTTTCAAACCCTTAATTCAAGCATTAACATGCACATACTTGAACATTAACCTACTTCAACTTCCATTTGAGTTAATCCACCTTAAATCCCATCAAATACATATAAGAATAAGTCACTACCCATGCATTTTCATGGCTACCAAAACTAAGGTTCACCAATACTTATCATTTTCCTCAATTTTTCTTAGCAATTCAACTTACCCAAAGCTCAACACAAAGATTAATGAAGGAAAAATGGAAAGATTAAGAACTAACCTCAACTTGAGCTTGACAAATCCTTGAAATTTCCTCTCCTTTTTGCTGCCTATAGGTTGCCCATGGTGTAAGGATCATTTTTCATGAAGGAAGCTTGAAGAAATAATGTCTTAATCATGGAGAACTTGAGCTCATGCATGAAACGGCCATGGTGAATTTGGGAGGATTTCATTTCGGCCATGGATGAAAGCTTGAAGAAAATGAGATGGTTTAGTGGAACAATCTGTCCCAATTACTTATATATGTGGCTCAAGATGAGAGTTAGTGAAGCACTTAGGAATAATTTAATGGTTATTTATTTAAAGTTTCCAATTTTTGCAATTTGGCCACCACACTTTCACTATTTACATAATGTATCTCATTTTAATTTTTCATGGCATTTTCAAAGTGTAATATCATTTATTTTTAATGGACATTTAGGTCAAAAGGCAACTCGGGATATCAAATCACCGCAATGCCCCTATTCGGGTTGCATTCCCATTTTTCGGTAATACCGAGTTTTATTGTTTCCTCTGAAGGAACGCAAGTGTGAAAAACACAAGTTTATACCATTGAATTCAAAAAATTTTCACCTAGGGTCACATGCATCTTGCAAGATTTATTTTTATCTATTTGATTTCAATGATAAACGACATATTAAAACTCTTTTAATATGTTTTTGGATATGTATTTGCCATTTAAGATTTTAAAATTAATCAGATTAATTTTAGAACCCTAGATTAAATCAAGAACAAACACACTAACCTCTTGATGCATCGCGGTATTTACGCGCTTTGAGATTCGGCTC